>NW_017100137.1:1004844-1005446 GCF_001263275.1 Habropoda laboriosa | reverse complement strand
ACCTGGGCTTGTACTACTTAAAAAAAAAAAAAAAAAAAAAAAAGAGAGAAGAGGTAGTGACATTAATCTCAACGCGATTTTGTCGAGCGACCACGCGATGAAACGCCCTCGCAAATCGTCGAATAACGAGCATGTGACTCCATAGCTCGATTACGGGGCAAGCGCCGCTGACAAAACGTTCGTTTATCACTGAGCGCGCGGTTAATGCCGAGCGGAAACGATCGGTAAAATAATACAAACGTCCACCGCAATTTCACTGTTCGCCGAAAATGAAATTCCCACACGTCTCTGCCCACCTCTCCTCTTTCTCTCTATTTCTCTCCTTCTCACTCTCTCTCCCTCCGTCGATCGATCTGTCGCTCGTGTCGCGCGTTATTAAGCGCGAATCAATCCAATCGAATTGTCGCAGTTTTTTGTGTACAACACGATTTCCTGTAGAGGATTCGCGTGTAATGCCTTGCGAATAAGTGGATTACAGTTTGTCGAGTAGAGAAAGCAGGGCTAATTAGAAAACTGCGCGATTTACGGGTATTTAATTCCCATATGCCGATGGCTGGGTCACCGGAGACCCAGAACTTAAGAGCAATAACTCTCATACTGTT
>NW_017100137.1:997223-1004780 GCF_001263275.1 Habropoda laboriosa | reverse complement strand
ACGTGGACCAACATTTACAAAATATTTGTCGTAGATACAATGGAGGCGACCAGGTGAAAAATAACGAGAACAGGTACCCATAATGAAAATCACAGAAGCGTTCGAGATGTTACTATTTAGTAGATAACTGTTTCGAACGATCGAAATACCTAAATCTCCTTCGTTCGCGTGAGTAGAATAGAAAAGTAGGTTCTCCATCACCGAGAGGTTAGGAAATAGTAGTTGTACCAGCCAAGCACGTACACGATTTTATTCTCGTGCTCCTTTTTTTTTCCGGTTCGCTCGTTCGACGGTTTAACGTCGGCGAAGCCTGTTCCAGGTTGTGTGAAGAAGTTGAACTCCGGTTGTTGATCTTTGTTACGTTTACACTCGACTGACGGAGTATGAATGTTTAGCGAATCGATGGTACGGATGCCTTGGTATATTCCTGTCAACTGATGAATTTTACGGCTATAATCCGCAAGACCGAGGCGAGCTCGCGTGAATGTGTAAGATTCAGCAGTAGTCTTACTACGTATTAGACTTTTGTGTTACAAAAGTGTATTGTACAATAGTAATTAAATGTTTCGCGACTTACGATTGCTATCGAAGGTGAGTTTACAGATCTTCGTAAAATTTCCTGATAAAATACGAATCTTTCATGAACCTAACCTATATACACTACCGGTCAAAAGTTTGGAATCACCGAGCATCGCAATTTACACAAAGATTTCCAGAAAAAAGTCCGCGACTTTGAGAATTTTTTATCGTTCTGTTACACCCTCAAATATTTTCATCCTTAGTCCTTAGTTTTATCTGCAGTCACAACTAGTCACCCACTTTCATCATCACTCATACTGGACTCTTCACCTTCCAACTCTCCTGCATCAAACCCAACCCAAATCCTCTCCAACCCAAAGTCCATCATCTCAGAACCCTTAAATAGCCCTATTTTCCCCATTTCCGCGTTCATTCTCTGGTTTACCGTGCGCACGTCGCGTAACGTCAGAATCTCTGTTAAATAAAGTTCTGTTTCTGATACCCCAATATCTGCTCCTAGTTTCGAGGAATCGGAGCAAACCGGGCATCACAGTTCGTATCAATTGATATGAGATAAATTGATAAATGTAGAATTGAGATAAACTTCAAATCTATCAAAAATTAGCAGCAGATTTAATATCGATGAAAAGTGGGAGGTGGTTCCAAACTTTTGGCCGGTAGTGTAACGTTTCCGCAGAGAAGATTTCCCGCGAAAGATTTCGAAATTTCTCCGTTAATCACGCGCGATAAGGTTAAGATGTAACTAGTCGCCGTTTGAAATATCGATAAGAGGGCTAATTGTCTCGCTTGATCTAATTCAATTTTAATTCGTGGCAAGATTTCCAAGAAGTCATTAATATTCGGATTCCCGGTATTAGGAATAGTTTGCTCATAAGTACCATGTAGATATGAGGCGAGATCAATAATAAAGTCCAGACTTACAACACTCATTACAGTGGGAGTCGACACAAATGCACACGTGTTTCGCATAGTTTAACAATCAAGTACTTCTCAAAGAGGCTTTGTACAAAGAAATTTCACCGGGAGCTTAATTATTCGTGATAGTTCGTCTGTTTCGAGACATATTTCTCATGTTGCTACCAAGTGCTTTACAAAAAAGATTTTCTGTCTACTTTGTTTGTCCTTAAAATGGATTAATTTATTATGGAATTGATTTTTCATACGACAAAACTTCGGTTAACGCGAAAGTAAATACGATGCATTTACACTGCTCGTGCTAAATTAACGTAACATTGTGGAAATGGATAAAACGATAGGAACTGATATTCTATATCGAGTATCTTAGACAGAAATAGTTAATCAAGTACGTATTAATTATGCAGAATATCAAGTAATCGTGGAATTAATATCGATTATAGCAGACACGGAAATCGGAAACTGAATTATACACTATCATGCAAACAGAACGAATCTATGAGAGCTATAAATGTATCACATTTTCATTCCAAAATAAATTATTCTAATAATATTCCAAAATATATTAATCAATGTATTACTCGGTTTTCGTTTGCCTTATTCTTAATGACTTACATGCCAATATCGGATTTAATTGTAATTAAATTTCAACTATAACTGAATTTTAATAAATCTTCTATTTCTTCTTGAAACATTATATTGCAGGAGGGATGATCAAATTTTCAGCAAATATTGGCCATTTTTCCATTTTTTATATCAGCATAAAATTTTAAATACATTAATTTTATTTCTATGCGACAAATAATACCAGTCATGTTTTTAACATCCACATTATTTAAGACGGGGCAACTGTCCCAGATTTACCTTATTCCATTTCTCAGAACAATAACCAAATTTTACTGCCAGTAATTTTGGAAAAAGCTCCCATTTCACTTCTACTTACACACAGTACCCAGATAAAAAAAGAAAATCCTTAAATTTGTATCTTGTTTTTATGGACCACAAGCAGATATGACCCTTTAATGTCCCATTCTAAATTAACCCTTTCTCTTGTTCTTGGTATTGTACTGTTAAATAAAGTCTAAGATTTGTTCTTGGAACACTGAGTGGAAAAACTTTGTAACACCACATGCACCCGACTAGAATTTCAATTAGGTATGCCTAAAGACGAATGTGGGCCTAATGCGGAAACGAATAGGCATACCTAAATGCTGCAAGCCTAATCGTTACCGCATTAGGTCCTAATTCGGAAGGAATGATGCATGCCTAAGTTGGGCATTCCTAACAGTTGCCATACGTGGCCCAAATGAGGGTGGCCGAGCGCACGCTTAGGTTGGGCATTCCTAACAGTTGCCATACGTGGCTGAAATGGGGCTTGGCCGAGCGCACGCTTAGGTTGGGCATTTCTAACAGTTGCCATACGTGGCTGAAATGGGGCTGGCCGAGCGCACACCTAAATTAGGTGGAGTGGGGCTCTCAAACTTATATGTAGGAATATTTACAGACATCTCAGTGTCGGACGTACGCTTGCGTGAGAGCTTTCAACAAGATAAAAGTTTTTATAATTTAATCCATGCAGTGTCTTGACGAGGTATTCCTCGTGAGATTTTATTAATGTCTCTCAATGACAGCCTAATAAAGCTATTCTAATATGGGCCTAATGCGGTTGGCCTCGTTGGATAGTAATTGGGAAAGCCTAATGCGGCCCTAACGCGGCTTTGCCAATTAGGCGGTCGTGAATATTCCGCGTTACAGACTGTTAAAAAAATGTAACGATGCTCTCGTGCCAAGAATCGAAACGCGAAAATATTCGTGACACGCTGCACCACACAGAGAAATCACACGCGTGCATCGTCGAGCATGATTTTCTCCGTCTAAAAATAACAAGCGACACGCAAATAGCCGGCATATGCATTGCACCTAATAATGCTGCTATTTATGCGCCGGCAAAGTAGGCCGAAGCATTAGAGTCGCTCCTGTTAGAGCGACTTTTACTCCACGTGTATTTCACGCCATTATGAATTAGGAGTGCTACTAAAAAATCAAGTGTAAAATCACAGAAAAATTGTTTAACTGTCCGTTAATCGTCTGTCGACGAAGCTGGGTCAATTGTGACCCGTATTATCCGCGTGCGTAGAAGATTCATACAGGGTGGAGCAAAAAACTTTGTCTACCTGGAATATTTCTGTTACTTAATATGTAAAAATGTATACAAAATTTGCATGATACGGAGGGGAACATAATGCGATGCAAATGCTTCTTTACGTGGGAGGAGGCGCAGAAGAGATTTCAAGATCGTCTCTATTTTCTTAAATGAGATGCCATATTATTTTTTCGTCATATTACCGTTAAAGGCTGTTGCCTCCCACAATGTTCGTGAAGCCTGATTATTTAGCAAATAATTCTTGATTTGCAACACAGTTTTTTATGTACCAAGAATACAATACAACTAAGTTCTTAAACGTTAAATATGTGCGAGTCCAATGTCCTGAGGTTCAAAGTTCGTGTAATCGTTCGTACCAGAGTTCAGAGTTCTATTTCACCAATTTGTTCTTACAACAATGTCACCTTGGTCTATCACCGTTCAGTCCTTTTATATGTTCTTGTCCGTCCATTTGGGTCCCTCGACGGGGGTGAGATTTGGGTGGGAGGTCAAGACTCCCAATCAAGTTAGGGCCCTGGTCGACGCCCGACGCCAACCGCTCACCCTTAGGGAACGGGTGTTCTGGATGAGGTACGCGTCACCTGGACTTCTGGGAAAAACCCAGGGTAACGGTACCGCTCGCTCGCGAGCATGTGCCTCAGCTCGCGCGGGTTTATGATACGTCAATTGCTATTGAGATGCACGAAGAAACTCCAAATTCTCCGCTTTTATGAGAGGTTTGAAGCCCTCCTGGAAATAAGGAATACAGTAAATTCTCCACAAGTGTCAGTCCGCAAGGAACCTAAACCTGACACTTGTAGAGTCAGGGACTACATTTGACTGTCACTTGTAGAATCGGCCCTACATTTGACTGACACTTGTAGAATCGGCCCTTTTTTTTTACGTGGAGGTAGGCCGACATTAAATTAATTACTCAATAAGTATTAATAAGTAAATGCTGTTCAAATTATATCGTGTTTGATATCATTTTCATCAGAAAAATCTCACCAACATGTTAAAAAAAATTCCAGATGAAAAAAAGTAAAATTAAAGAAATTATATTTTTCTATTATGAATTGTCGAGCTGTGTAATCTCGTAAAAGAAACCGAGTGGTGTAGCGTTACACGCTTGACCGACAGTGAGCGAGATAACATAGGCGCAGCAATGACGCAGACCTAGGCGTAGGACCATCTATACTGACACTTGTAGAATCCAAACTGACTGACACTTGTAGAGAATTTACTGTAACTAGCAAACGAAACATTAAACGCGTATTCAAACCTTAATCTGAAAAATAGCAGAGTCGCGTCCGTATCGTAAACCTGGTCTAAACTTAAGTATCCTTAACAAAGGCCATTCAATCGTTGATTAATAATACCATTTTTTTGTTTTTAAGTTACTGAGAAAGTAACGATAAAACGTAATTAAGACCGAAAGAAGAAAGGAACGGTAGAAGGAACATAACCTTAAACCTTCCAAAATTCGTTATCTAAAACAGATCGATAAACCGCTGTTAACCTTTTCAAACTTATCATACGAAACAGTTTGAATTATACAATATCCCCACCGAATTCACCGCATAATTTATCGAATCGGAGCTTGGCAATATTTAATACAGAGTATACATAGAAATTGTGTTACAAATCTCTTCCGTGTTCGGTGGATACTGAATTATTACGTTCAATGAAATATTCTATTGCCTGAAAATAATTTATCATCGCAATAATCTTGCAGCTTATACCATCCAACTAAATTAATCAAATCCATAGTTATGAATTCTTCTTCATTCGAAACTGACCAAATTACCGTCGATTTCAATAAACCGAAATATCCTTCCAACCTAACACAATATCGTAATATAAATAATAATAATTGTACTTTAATTTCGATATCTTCTTCAATGACAACGAATGGAAGAAATACCGCATTCAGGTTGATCCAACTCGTAACGCATTTCCGTTAATTCAATTAGGAAAAAAGTTCAGCTTCTTTTAATGGTACATTTAACGGTGCAAGTTAGAAACACTTGAAAGGGCAGCCGGTGACCGGTCACGGCTGTTAAGTTGATTAATTCAAGAGTTTAACAGGGGAAGAAACAGTTTTACAATTCGATCGACGATCGTTACGAAGTGTAAAACGGTTTGCAACTCGCTCAGAAATATCTAGAAAACAATTTGACTCGCGATAAAAGAAACGTGATCGCGGTGTCGATGAGGGAATGATGAATGCCGCTTGGTTAATCTCCGTGATAAAATCGACTAAGTCTGGCAATATCGATGGATTGATACTGATTTATGCCCATGTTGCGGAGGAATTTATCTTCAGTTTTTTCCGAAACTGTTCTGCTCTTTTTAAACTGGTAGAAGAGGAGTTGAGAAACTTGTTAGAAAACATTATACATTAATGTATTATACAACATTAAGCTAAATAACATTCTCCTTGTTACATATCAAGTTATATGTTATCCGTCAGGTTAATTTGTGAGATTAGAAGGATTTGTTGATCTAGAGTGTCATGTTTACACACGTGCTACAATTTTGAGCAACTGTTCAAGCACACGTGAACAATTTCACGTCGAAAGAACTCTCAACAAACGCTGAACCTTTCGTATTCTCCAGAAATCTTCATTAATTTTGCAAAAGAAAATTTGTATAATACCTCAAAAAGCAACGAACTCCATCTTGATATCTTCTACATCATAAAACAGCAATTACGTTAAAATAATCGGCGAGTTTAACTTAAACAGGATATCCGACATACTTAGTCCAACCAGAATAAAGAAATTTCTGAAACAATATATAACACCATCAATCGGAATTTACTAAAATATTAATATACAATCTGTGTACAAATTTTCGTTGTTTCTTCCTTTTGCATTAAATTCTTTTTTCTATCATCCCTTTACAATCCGTTTCAAGCCGGTCGTAGAGACGAATCACTTTTTTCAAATTGGTCGGTTATCCTCAGACGTTCGCAGAGTTTCGATGACCTACATTTTTCGCTTCCTCCAGACGAATCGCATTACACGTGGAAAATCGAACTATCGCCCCCTTTGCTATACCGCTGGTTCCATTTAACCACGGCAAATCATGGTTCACTTAATACCATCCTTTTTCAATTACAACGAGCTGCGGATATCTGGTGTTACGTTCTCGTTTAACGATCGAATACGAATCGCTTAGCGCGTACCACTGTGCAGTTTTTCATCGGTTAATAATACTACACTTTTTAAAATATTTCAACCCTTTTTCAAAATATTATCGTTAATATTGCATTTCTATAGCCAACTTCTTTGTTACAAGAAAGTTTGTAGTAGAAGAAAAAGAGACTTCGTAATACTGCTTCTCTTTTAAAAAAGCCTGAATAAAAGTTTCACGAATTTCTGCGATAACAGTTTATGCCTATAAGCAAGAAACACAAAGACAGAAGTTTCTTCAATATTTTTGTATCTTTCAAACACAGGCAATCTCTCTTTTATCTAAGTCCAATTAGACAGAAAGATATAGAAGTAAAGATAAACGAAATTAGGTGCAAATACCTTAGAGTTTTCTGATCAATGACGTACTTTAAAGAAGAAAGAATTTTCTGTTTTACACGCACTTCGAATTTTCAACATTCTTACACGAATCAAGTTCACTCCCCTAAATATCATTTAGGGAAATGTAGAAGGATTAAATCTTCGAGTTTGCAGGATTTATTCGTCATTTAAAAAATTCACAGCGAAATGAAGTTTGAAAATACCTTACGTAGTTACCTTATCAATTTTCATACAGTCTTAAGAGTTACGGAACCCGTGAAAAATTAATAGCGAACAGGACTGCTCACACGGTAAGTTCATCTAGCTAACGTTCTAAAACGCATAATTGAACCAGTTTCCTCGTAAAGTCGTGTGTGCGGCCTCTTCATGTACGGGACACGGACGAAGCGTTAAAAATTAACAGCAGGTAAATGTCAAACA
>NW_017100137.1:959856-997196 GCF_001263275.1 Habropoda laboriosa | reverse complement strand
TCCTCTCGTTACGAATGTTTCTGCTTAAATAATTGTACGTTTGCTTTCATTAGGCGTAGAAATGAATTCTTTCCGAATTGTGAGTACAATCGAAGTTTAATTCAGAAAGAGAATAAAAACGGATCAATCGTCGAGTTAATTTCCATTACTGTCGACGATCTTTTGCTATTCTTCTGCCAGCCTGCGTGTTCCGTCGCGCAGGTACGGAACGCGTGGGGTCTTCGTTGACCAGGTTTATGACACGCTCGCACCAGAAGGTTATTTTTGAGAGCAAAGACGCTTCGTAGCTCCGCGAAAAAATAAGTCATTTCTTACAGAACAATACCTTTAGAATTTCGACTTTTCCGCGCCCTCGATAACCGAAGACGTGTCATAAACCAGGTATTCCTGAAGGGTCAATCCACACGCGCGTATAACGGCACTCTCGGCCGAGGGTTGACCTGGCGGAAGGACAGCGAAGATTCCACGCACCTGCAGGTAGGGCCCACTCCTTCCAAGGAAAAGCGCACCAAGGGCGCGATGGAAGGGTGGGTGTCACTCAAGGGGGCACGTTGATTGGTAATTCGTGCGTTCGTGAAAAAAGCGTGCCTTCTTACACTTGGCGGGGGAGTCACGGAGAACTCGAGAAAAATTCGGTGATCGGCATTCGATTCGAAAGGATTCTATCGAGCAGCAAACCGGCACCTCCAAGCTCTCGAGTCGAACAACCCTATCTCCAACGTTCGGGAGAAAAATCGCATCATTCAACCACTCGCTCTACCAGTTTAAAATCAGTTACCCAAGATTGATTTGGCCGGTAACTGTCGCGAACGCGAGTTTGAACATTTGCAAAAAAAAAACGCGACGCGATACTGCGAATACCATCGCGATGGAAACTCGGTGGCTTTGGAAACAGTTGGAAAAATTCCTTTGTACGCCTAATGGATATATCAACTTGACTTGAAACTTGAACTGAATGTAAGTACAGGTACAAAAGAAGAAAATACTGTGACAATTCGTACCGGTGCTTTTTCAAAATCCTGTACGAGAGCAGGAAGATTTGACGTCTTGCGATTTCTAGAACCCAAGGAAAATAATGTTTGTATAAATAGTTATAAAGGAAACGGATAAATGATGCGGTTCTGGTGATTCGTTCGTGACGGACGAAAAACAGATCCACGCTTCCGGAAATGAATGGGCGCGTTCGACGCGGCGACAGTAGCGGCACCGAGGGCAAAATGAAAGACGCTTCCGTGGCAATTTCCGACCGTGACGTTTTGTGTCGCCAAAACTTCGATAGTGTAGTTTATTATCGTAGAATTAACCGGTCCAGTCAGTTAAACACTCTCGAATATACGCACGAAGGAGAAGAAATATGGAAAGTGTAGATAGACAAAGATAAAGAAGAAACAGAGAAAGAATACGCGTACGTTTCAATTCTGGCAAATTTTATGTCAGAATTTGGCAAATCCTTTCAAATACCATTCAGAGCAATATTACGAATTGATCGAAATATTAATCACATTTTGGAGAAGTTTCGCCATAAAATTTCTCGTTAAATAGCTACCCTGGTTCTTCTCCTTCCTATCTCCCTTTAGTATTATTCCGGCGAGATTTCATAAGTAAAGTATTTAACAAAAATTAAGTTAGCTACGTTAAAAATGCGGTGCCCTAAGTGTTCTCCTTCTCTCTCTAATGATAGCAGTCATTTTACAATTGAATAAATAAAAATTGTGTTTTTCGCACAGGGTGTCCCAGTTTCTTCGGATCGAAAAAATGTTACATAAACATCTATACAATCAAACGCCGCAACTTAAAAGACAAATGAACTCCGCACCCTCGGTTAACAGATTAACGTTAACGGACTAAAAAATGTAGCGATTCGAATGGAATATCACGAGACAGATGTAGATCGGAAAAAACTGGGACACCCTATATGCGAATAAAGCTTTTTAAACAGAACCGATCACTCGAAACTAATTCGACACCTATCACAATAAATTCCTACAGCTTACGCAGCAAACGTGAGCTGATTACAAAACCACCAGGTGAGAGAATCACACCGGCGCAACAGGAAATGACAAACGAGCAACGATAAGAGCAACGACAATTCGACGCGACTCTCAAGGGTAAGTGACGGGGGTGAAAAAAGGGGAGAGAAAGAGGAAAGAACATAAACGTGCTCATATTCACTCGTTCGATCGATTCGAAGCCACTAGTTCCAACGCGGTGTATACTTTGTTCTCTCGTAATGAATTATTTAAAGGGTTGCGGTACTTCGTGGCAACTTTGAAAAAAACACACAGACGCGCATGTACACAAAGAGCGCAGAAAAAAAGAAGGAAGAATGTAAAAACGGTTGCGCTGAATAATACATGGATCGAATGTATTTTGATACTTATGCAGGTGGCAGAGCGTAGGCGGATCAAAGATGGACTTTTACGATACCGAGGAAGCGAACGGAAATAAAACGCCGGTCAGAAACGACAGAGAGACGAGGGCTAAGATATGAGAGAGAGAGAGAGAGGAAGGAATGGGTTCGACTATCGTCTGGCTATTCCTTTTAACCCGGTTTTACGATGACGTTTATTCGCGGCGCTCGTCTCGCGAAACGAGGGTAAAAATACTCCGCGAGATATGGAGCGACGCGGTGATAATGCTTTTTACGATTCCGGAATGGAACCGTTTGTATTAATGCGCTCTTCTCTTCTTCTTCTTTTTTGTAATGGCGAGGCGTATTAGATGGGGGGGGCTGTTTCGTTGTAACAGCTGAGTAGTTTCGCGAAGGGTAATGAAGTGGATCGAGAGTAACGCAGGGAAGTGAGGTTGGAATTCTGATGTCCGAGTCATTCGTAGGGATTAAGGGTGGATTCTTCGTTCTTAGGGGAAATAGCAGCGGAGAATGAGCCTGGTAGTATACTGACTTATCGAGTAGCATTGCAATTACGTTCGAATGGCTGTACACAGTGCTCGAAACAGTTAAAGGATCTCATGATTGCAAATCGAGAATTCCAAAAAATTTGAAACTTGGCAGAAATGTAGTTCGGGTAACATACAGTGATCTACAATTCTCGAATAATTTACTTCGCTTGGACAGATTTATTTACTGAGAAGTTGATCGAGCTCACCGAAGAAGCTGAAAGAGGATGATTCAGCCCGGACATACCGATTGCAACCGGAAAAATCAAAAAAATTTGAAATTTGGCAGAAATGTAGTTTAAGTAACGTACAATGATCTACAATTCTCGAGTAATTTACTTTGCAGATTTATTTACTGAAAAGAAGCTAAAAAAGAAACGATTCAGCCTGGATGTTTACTCATGTGTAATAGTAAATTTGGCGAACAACTGTAATTCAAATCAGCCCGGTGTAATTGCAAATACATCAATTATCCCGAAACGAGGACGCATTCGACGAAATTTTTTAATTCGAAGGCTGACGATTTTTCTAAATTCGGAATAACGAAACTGTGAATCAACGATGCAAACGTATCAGCAACATTAGTATTACACTATGACGGCTTTCAACGTGAAGCATTCGCAACAAGAATCGACGACGCACTCACGCGTCCCACAAAAGCTCTCAACTGGCGGTAAACGCGCGGCAGCCAGGCTGGGAATCCAGTGAAACGTCCGTAAAAATAGAGAAGCGAGAGGCGGCTACATTCGCCATTGGGATTCCCACTTGGGGAGAAACACCTCCGGCGTGTTTTGTCGCACGAAACGGACTCGACGAACAATGAGACACGCGCTCAGACGATCGAAGGATCGCCGTCAAAGAGACCTCGACATCCATAGACGATACAAAGAATTTCGATTCACTTGTTGAATCGAGCTGCTTCTATACCGTTCAGAATAACTGACATTGCTACCGTCTGTCTAGAGATTTCGAGAGAAACATTTGTCTTCTGGGACAGAATATGGAAAATGGAGAATGAGGGATGACCCTTGGGGGAAGATGTGTGTGCTTCCTATTGATTGAAACGTACGAGCGGAGAAAGGTATAGCCGGTGGAACAAATATAGCGAGCTCGTAAAATCGGTCTGAAATCGAAGTAAACGAGTGTTCGAGTGTTCTAACAAGGGAACTGACGGAAATGCGAGAAGATAAAGACCTGAACATCGTGTATTACAGAATCCTGTTATACCGCTACAATTTTGCTCTACCAAAAATTCACGTATTTATACTGCGTAATGTTCAAATAATTTATTACAATTGCGTGACTTGTTCGGTAGCTTCCATTTACACATTTAATGCGAAATTCACAAAAATGACCAGTTTCCAAGGATACGAAAGCATAGAAAGCGATGTCGTGCAAAATATAGTGTGCCTTTTGTATAACATGCTATTAGCGAGACACCGACAGCACTGTTACTCTGGCAAACACCCATGACTGACACCAAACTTTCCTTTGATGGATTTGAAAAAAAGTCCATTTTACCCTCTGTTACAACAGTAACTAGGGAACATCTTGAAGTGATAATCACCGATTTCGACGGGTCTTTGGTGTATAGTAGTTCTCGAAAAATATTCCACACGTATTTTTGTACATCGACCTCAAAGATGGGGGTTGATAAAAATATTTGATCTAATATCTCGAAAATTATTAGAAATAGAAGAATAATCTAAATTGACGAATTTTATATTTTTCAGCAACAAATCTTTCACAGCGAAGGAATGAAAATCGCCCTCGAAGATAAGAACGATAAACACACTTGGTGAAAATTATTTATAAGTTTTTATTTTCAAAATTTGTCGTTGAGAAATACAAAATTCGCCAATTTACATTATTCCTCTGTCTCCGATAATTTTCGAGATATCAGACCAGATATTTCATCCCTTAAATGTGAACGACTGTCGATAACAAAGATTCCTGTGAAATATTTTTTGAGTACTATCACATGCAAATTTTAACATCGACGATTATCACTTTGGGATGTTCCCTTGTATACGCAGAAAGAAACGCGAAATTTGATATAAGATGAAAACTAAAATACCGTAGAGACGTAAATAGATTCAAATCTGGTGCAACCAAAATGGCGTCGCAGCTTGGATAGACAAATCAAATATAGATTCGATACAACTTATTCCGCGTTCCACCGACATCACGTTCAAGTTATTTCCTTCGCGTTTCATACTCCCTACACAATTCTTCCATGTGCATACACATGCATAACACATTTCCATAACGTTCTCTTCTTATTCCCATCCGTGAAGCACGCTCCAAAAGGTTTCAGCTGTTTCGACCTCTCTATAAAACTTTTATTCCCTTGCTCGTTCACTGTGCGATTTAGAAAAAGGAAGGACGTTGCACAAAGAAGATATAATCAAAGAAATAAACAATGGCTGCCGGTCACCGATGATCGACACAGCGTGAACAGAAAGCTCGACGCCTGGACACCAGAGTAACAAACCTGTCGATACGTCACTAATCGCTCGAACGTTTCAGTATGTGTTCAGGAAGCGAAGCCTCATCCCTAACGTTGATCCTTGCATTACCGGCGAACGAATCAATTTCACGATCGGTGCGTCGGGCGAAATGTCTGTTTTGAATATTAATCCGTATCAAATACAACCGTCCCAATGAGATAGACATCAGGATATACCAGTGTGTTAGCACGTGCATTTCTATATACACACAGACGAATAATACGAGATGTGAACTAATTTTCACGAAAATTTTACCGAATAGAGAATTTACTAATGTTTCACGCTTGCTCGGTCGATACAGGAACTTTCTAAATTCAGCGATCGAACCGAAGATTAAGCAAGTATAAATTATTATTATCTTCAGCATTGCAACTTTCCTTATATCTTATCATAACTGTATCAATGTAAAACCCTCTTTAAGCAAATTTCAATCGAAAATAACAACCCCAATATCAGATATCAGCAGAGTAAAATATAACGTATTAAGCACATTCGTATTTATTTATAAATAAGCGAACATTTGCGACAAACCCTTACATCGTTGCGCCATTAAGTCAAACTCAACTTCAAAGCGCAATTCCTCAAAAATGCTTGAACAATCACCTCTTACTGCCTTACCACAACATCCATTAATGATACCGTCCCAACAAAGAAATCTCGTTTAAACGAATCTCTGAAGAAACCTACCTTATCCCGAAGCGATATCAATAACTACGTAAAACAAAAGCTCCAATATCATGATATACGCATACTCACACAGTGAAATGATAGACGAAGCAGATCCACCCACCAGGGTGTTCCAGGAACACGTACAGCCTCTCCTGGAAGGTTTTCCCCTTCTTGTGATGGAACACGTATTTAGCTTTGAAGGCCTGATCGATCGGTAGATAGATCGGATAATACGGATCGGGTACACCGGCCTGGTTCAAACTAGGCGGCTCAACTTCTGTCGCGTTCATGTCGTTGTTGATGATGTCATCCTTGCTCTTTTTCCGCCGGTACTTCCGTTTCATCGGCGTGGGCACCCTCTTGTGATGCGCCTCGCCGAATCGCGGCGACCGAAAACGCCTGAGGAAGGTGAATCGGCGATTAGGCGAGGCGGTCGCCTCCTCCATCTGCGCGCCGTTGTCCTCGGTGTCCTCTGTCTCGCTGCCAGGCGTTTTCAGGGCCGTGTCCTCCGATTCGAGGCAGTGCTCGGCGATAAGCTCGTCCTCGCTGGCCTGCAGCGCTGCGTAAGCGGCCGCGGTGCTCGAACGCTTTTCCGTGAGCCTAGAGCATTGGTCCTTGCTTCGTGGAAGACTCTCGTTGGTCTCACCTGGACATTTCCAGGATATTGCCGGCTTCTGCTAGGCTCAATACACGCCGCCACTCCCCCCAGCGTCGTTTTCGTCACCGTGATTGTGTTTCTTTTTTTTTGTTTTGGGACGCAAATTTACCGTTTCGAGCAAGAGTGCTATTGCTGGCCAAGAGTTTGGAATCACTTGAACTTGACGTTGCGACAGTTACTGGTCATTTAGTTTTTATGTGTTTTGTTTTCATATACATAAAAGTGGACCACGTAAAACAGGCCATCTGATTATCGCCTCTAGTTTCATTTTTGTACGTAATTTGAATGGTTTCATAGGTGAAGGTGATTAGGTGGCCTGTTTCACGCGGCCCAGCCTATATTTCGGTACTAGAAATCCTTTAATATATTCGAAGTCTTATTATAAAAAGAAGTTGAGCTAGAATTTTTTTAAGGGATGTTTAATTTTACATAGTTTTGTCAGTCTGGCAGTTGTTTAAGTACCAACTGGTAGCACTATGGTGCTTCACTAGTTTCGAATGAATGAATCTAACCTGAAGTCGCTAAGCTTTCGTTCTCCGAATTCTTCTACTTACTGAAACGTTTTGTAATTCCAAATTTTTGACCAACAAGGCATACGATGCGCGATCTCTCTTACGGCCTTCATGCAGGGTGGACCAAATTTCTTTACTCATTGTCGGATGACCTTGCGACTCTACCAGGAATACAATTTTATAGTTTGCTATTTAAAAAAAAAGAAAATAGAAGTAATCTTGAAATCTCTGGAAATTCTCCGCCTAGAGAAAAATGATTACTGGCAAGTCATGCCCTGCTCTGTACCATACAACTTTTGTCAATAAAATTTTCTATATCTGTAAAGATAATGGAGATATTCCAGGTGAACAGAGTTATTGGTCCACCCAGTATGTAGATCACATTTGGTGCACGTTCTTTCTTCCCCGTTTACACATTACATTGAATGCATAAATAAAATTGACGATAAACAAATTTCTAACGGAATCGTTAAAGAAATTATTAAAAATTTAGAAGAAACGTGGAAAATAAGAAGAAGTCTATTCAAAAATAGTATAAAATTTCTTTAGATCTGTAAAAGGATCATTTATCGCGCTCGATCAAAATTTAAACTTTCTGGCAATATACTTTTAATTTCTTTCTATGTATGTAACTTTTACGCGATTTTCCAAAAATTGCAATTCACAAAAGGGAACCGCTAAATGTTTTACCTTAAAGTCTAGCGGTACTTATTTTCACAATTGCAACTTTTCTGCATTTCTTTGGAAAATCGTGTAAAAATTACATTTAAAAAATTGAAAGCAGATATATGAAAAGTTACATTGCCTAAAAGCTTAAGTTTTGATTTAGGGCGATAAATGAGCCGTTCAGTGCACAACTCCACTTTTTGAAAAATCTTAAATTTAAGTGTCAAAGCACTTGGTATAGTCATAACTTTTTATATTTATAATAATTTCTCGACTTCTCATTTTATGGAGTTAATCGATTTGTGCACTGAACGGCTCAAATGGCCCTCTTACGGATCTATAAATATGCAAAGTTTGAAAAAATCAAACATTGGTAACTTCACAGGAGTTTTTGAATAATACTCCTTTGAAAGCTTGAAGAGTATGTTAGGAAACCCCACAGTAAATATATTAATGTTCGCGTTTGTTGCTCGGGATGGTGAATTTGATCGAGTTTCATCGTCGACTGCACATTCGAAATACGACTTTTACTCCTTTATATTACTACGTAATACCGAACGATGCTTAATTAATTATAAATAATAATTATATCCTCGAGATATCCTCAAGAGATATCCTTGTCCTGTTTGGTCTGCTACATTCCTATCATAATTTTTATAAACAACTTTCTTTGTGCATGTTCACAAATATTGGAAATACTTCGCATAGTTAATATTGTTATACATATTGCTGCACCTTATACAAAAATGCTAAAAAAAAAAAAAAAAAACGAAGAAACTACACCGACGCTTTTAAAGCCTGGGAGAATTTGTAAATTTTAATTAAAACCTTAATTAAAAAGGCTGTCCTGTAGACAAATCGAACAAAAGTGGGCAACAAAATCGATTCAAGAGTTGAATACGTGCAGAACCTTCGTTTCATTCGATCTAAGTCGTCTCCATCGAAACCAAACTTTCTCCTAGAGTGCTCTCGTAATTCATCTTGCAATGGCCGGCAATTAGCGATGGGACTCTAGACCATTTAAGACGTCTCGAGGTAAAATCTGAAACTCAAGAGGTCTCAAGACACTTGTAATGCTCCTATGCCTCTCGCGAAATTTATGAAGTCTCGAAGATCTTCAGACACTTGCAATTTCTATGTTCCGAATATATCACGTCCTTTCTTCTTATTTCACTGCCGAAATTTTGGGAAATGTTTCAAGAATATTCGTTTACTTATTTGCACGGGAAATATTTCAAATTTTTCTACTGAATGCGTCGAATCTTTCGGTATTTTGATAATTAGAAGGACACAATGTCAGTACATGGATCGTAATATTCACATTTTGCATTAGAAAATAAGCTTATCCCCCTTTTTTTTTTTTTTTTTTTTTTTTTTTTTTTTTCAAAATGAGCGGCTTGAAACCGCGGGAACTTTCAGAGTGACCTAAGATTAACCCTTTGCAGTTGAAAGCCGATATATACTATTATTAACAAAATTTTATCAACGACTCATCTTCTTTTCTCTTAAATAGACATACGTTCTTTCGTTTTTCTTCAAAAATACATCAACGAAATGCAAAAATTGACGCTCTTTTTCATCTATCACTCGTTCACATGATTTCCATTAGAAACTATTGCGTCCTCAAAGGGTTAACACTGATAAAGTGAATTTGATAGAAGCTACTATTATAGCGACCTGCTTCTAGTGGGCCAAACAGTATATCTAACATATTCAGTCTCTCGTAAACAAGCTTCAAGACTCTGAATCTTTCGATTCACTCTACTCTCTCTAAAAATCCTCGCACTCTACGCCAATTTAATAAAAGAAATCACAAGAAAACATTCTAATATCGTTCACTTCATGGAAGACCCTATGAGTCAGATTCATATTCAACTCTCGAACCATTTTCACAGCTCACCGGCTGTTCAACAATCAGCCACTAGATCGTCCTAATTGCCTCGGAGCAAATCTGCTGGTCCGTTTCACGGGACACCGAGCAATCAGATCCTCAAGATCCTCAAACACCACCACGATTCTCGATCCTCGATCCTCTTTTGCACCCCGTTCGACCATTCTCCAAACCGTGCAAACGAACCCTTCCTCGAATAAAATTCACGGACGTTGAAACATCCCGGTGAAGTTTCCACGAATCGATGCATTTTCGTTGTTTAACGGGATATACAACCTCGTCGCACGAGGAGTTTGATCGTCGTGGTAGACCACGCGACGTCTCTATCGCGCCATATCGGCAGCTCGATGCAGCTTATGCGGTCTGAATTTTGTGACACGGGGAAACAGCGAATTTCTGGGCAAACGAGTCTGGGGATTTCGGGCTTATCGATCGACATCCGCGAACGGATGCTTCAAGACGCGAAAGAGCCTCGGTTTGTTTCACTTTCCATGGTATGGAAACAGCTCGCGGTTTCGAGTTCACGTGCGATTGAACAGGTCTTTTTTTGGAGAAGCTTCGTGGAGAAATTTTCGTGCATTTATTATCAGAAATAAGGCTCGAGTTGCTGGTCTGTTTCTTGTCCTTTGGAAGAGTACACTTCTTTTTACGCCTAGTTTGATAAATTTGAGGTTAGGTTGCCCATTTAACCCTTTGACAGTCTGATGTAATTACGAATTAGAGTGACTAAAATTCACATTTTACACGTATCTTTTTAATAATAAGTAGAAAATGGTATTTCATTTACAAATGGAAAATATGTTAATATTAAGCTACACAATCTTTTTGCACTTTCTATCTGTATATAACACGAGTAGATAAACTAAGATGCTAAAGACATCAATAAGACCTTTACCTGTAACCGTACTTCCAAAAGCGGCTTCCCCCAGAGGGAGAAACCCTAATTTGTCCTAGCTGCATGCAGTTTTCAGTAAATATATTAGAATCAGTTGACTTTCGCTGGATACAAGAATTCTTCGTACGGTCCTGACAATGGTTTCAAGTACTTATCTGCTCGTATCTCTGTCAATTTTCGGGTCCCGGCAGCTAAAACATGTTTACTTTGACGTCTGACCGATTTTACGACCTCGCTGTATCGTGGCCCCGACTATACGTCGTGCGTGGTGTACATAACCCTACGTCACAGTTACGATAATAATGTGGCGGGTAGGTCGTTGCCAACAAACCCTTACCGAACCTCGTTCTACTCTTCCACGCGAACTTCCTCTTTCCCAACTCCTTCAGATTTTAGTTTCCGTTCTTTTGTCTCTCCCCGGGTTAAGACTTGCCTTCGTCCTCGAGTAGCCTAAGAAGCGCACATGTGGCATCCAGGTTCTCTACGTATTTTCCGTTTCCACCACTTTCTCCACTTCTGTCTTTATCTATCGCTACTCCTGTCTCCCTGTCCTCACAATATAAAAACCCAGTACGCCTACACCTCGAGACAGTTTGTTCCTTTACCGACCATCGCGACGTACCCGCCGAACCGCTGCCGCCGGGACAATTAGCGAACAAAACAATTGTATTTTTCCGAGTCAACTGTACGCCGACCATCGCATTTCGATTTTAATAAATTGAGGTGAAACCAGTGCAACGGCGTTCCTCACCCACCTCAATAATATCTCATCCCTTTCTCACTTCCCTCCTAGAAGTCTCTCTTGAGTTAAGCTGTTCGTTATTTAACGCACTGACCGAGTCTCGCTCGGGATAAACTGTCGAAGGGTGAATTCAAAGACTAACTTTTATGAATTTGGAATAACGAAACTAGTTATGCAAAAAATTGCATAAAATCCTATGAAAATTACTTCGATCAAACACACTATTTTTCTAAAATACCCAATATTTCGTATGCACCTAACCTAATACAATTGCTCTTCAACAACGTACGACGTTTAAAGAAAAAAGAAAAAGAGACAATAATCAAGAAGATCGTCTCATTGGTATGAATAGTTAGTTGCAAATAACGAATAAATCGAGTACTTTTGTCCAACATTGACGTGACAGAACAATTGAAGGGGTGAAAATCGCCCTCAATGATGGGGGTAATAAACGTATTAGTCCTGAACTTTTTTTTACTTTTCAAATTTGCTGTTGAAAAATACAAAATTCGTGAATTTACGCTATTTCTGCATCTCCAACAGTTTTCGAGATATTTGACTAAATGTATTTACTACCTCAAACTTTCAGCACGATTTTAACCCCTTCACTGTGCAAAATTGTCAATTTAAAAAATACATACTGATTACTTTTTTTTTAAACTACTATATATCAAAGTTTCATCAAAATCAGTTCAGAAAGTGTCCTCGTAAGTTCAATTACAAAAAAAAAAAAATAATTTTACACTGCCAGATACGATTACGCAGAGAAATATACAACAATTGCTCCGAAAATCGTAAAAAGAGCATATATTAATTTGAAAGAAAATATTTCTATGCCCTTCGAGGAAAATCGTTCTTATCACGCAATACGGTCTTTAATAACCGTTCCACACTATGGAAAATCATAAAATATCAAACTATTCCCTCGCTTTTATGCACCTTTACTCCTTCATTACCACTGTATTTTATAATAAAGCTGGTAGATTAGATCAGCACGATAACGCGCGGTATCGACAACGTTGGCAATCTCGCGAAAAAGTTAGGGTTTTATTAAGCGATAACATTTATAGTCCGCTATTCCCTGCTGGTAGGCGATACTTCATTTTAATCTTTATTCTCAAACGAAGAATAAACGATCGTTATAGTAAACGTGTAGTATATACGTAACACGGACGAGTATACTTTTCCACAATGTCAGAAACGGAACAGTGGTTCGCGAATAGGTAACCGGATTTCCGATAATGCTATGTCTCATCGACAGGATGCTATCGTGAAAGAAGGAACAAGTGAGGTGTATCGGTGGATTTTACACCGTGTACGGTTGTGTCCTTTGAAATGTTCCTGTTCACTGAACTATCTACAGAGTGAGGAACAGTTTACTCGATAAATTCGAAGATGTTAGAATAATCATAACGTGAAACAGCCTAATTGTTATTTCATTTCTTTTTTTTTTTTCATATTATAATACACTGGCTAATCGATCTCAAATGAAGGATATGAGGTTTTTTCAATGGAAGTGTTTTTATTATGTTGCATAAAGGACTCTAATTTTTGGGTCTTAGGCATTAGCCTAAAAATTTCAATTGTGATTGCTGATATTATATGGAAAAAAATTATAACAGACCGTAAGTTACATTGATTTGTAATTAATTTTTAAAAAATATTGTTTTAATGTTTTAGTAGTGGTACACGTACACTGGCGTTTATAAGTATTAGGACACCTGGTATATTCGTAAAGAAAATATTGTATGATTTAAATTACATTTCTTCGCGGAAGTTAGTATGATATATCGTTGAAAATACAAGGTGTCCCGTAAAGAATGTAACAACCGGAAATGGGGGGTTGCTGGGTTGACTCTGAACAACTTTTTCCTTTTCCAAAATGTAGTTTGAAGCTTCGTTTTCGAGTTATTAACGAAAAACACTGGCCAATCAGAGCGTGCGTAGAGCCCGCGCTCAGGGACGGGCGAACAGAGATTCACCCGCGCGCTATCGTGAACGACGCGTACGCGTGACTTCTCGGTTATCGATCGCTGTCAAAAACATTTGACTTTGCATCGCTACTTTTATAAGGCTTAGAAAAATGGTTTTCTGTCGTCATTCTGACGTTTGTATAAATTTTTGAAAAAACTGCAATTAGTCGGAATCGCCAAGAAAATAGCAAAGGTTAGGTTCGCTGTTCGCTCGTCCCTGAGCGCGGGCTCTACGCGCGCTCTAATTGGCCAGTGTTTTTCGTTAATAATTCAAAAACGAAGCTTCAAACGACATTTTGGTCAAGGAAAAAGTTGTTCAGAATCACCCCAGCAACCCCCCATTTCCGGGTGTTACACTCTTTACGGGACACCCTGTATACAGGGTGTTCACGTTTTAGTTTCCAACGCGTTTCTCGTGATTGGTAGATTTAGGAGAAAAGTAAAAGAGGGCAAAGTTTCGTTATTTTTTATAGACAATACGATGGCCTCGATAGATTTTTTAATTTTGCAATAATTTTCGCATAATGACAATACCACGAATTTTTTTTTTTTAATTTTTTAATTTTAATTTCGAGACAAGTTCAACGACCTGCAACAAACTCAATTTCGTGACAATTTTTGGTATAGCATAATCAACGACACGCTATTAGGATCTTATTCTTATGATGGCACGTTATAAATGGAAACGGATCTTTAGAATTTTAATCGTACGTCAATCGTTATTTCCAGGATCTTAACAATTTTGTAATGGCTGTTTAGGTTTCCTTCGCATTCAACAGGCGTCCTAATACTTATGAACGGAAGTGTAGATCCAAAAGTTCACAATGTGATAAAATGAACAGGTATTTTTCAAATTTTGTTTGCTATACAAACAAGCTAAATGTTATTATTATTTTTGGTATTAAAAATTATGTGTTCAGCAAGGGGAATGACAATCGTTAAGAAATTTAAGATATAATACAAAATCTGAAGTGAAATACAGTCTTTAAAATTAGAACGCTACATTTAATATACTATTATTCGAATTATATTCTTCCAATATTGTTGAGTAATATTCCAGTGTATCGTGTGAACAATTGTTTACTGCAAACCAGTCAAATCGATCCAATTTGTAGAATAATATATCAATTTGTCAGCTTGACATTTTAGCTGTACGTTCGTAGATTTGGTTAGGATGTATATCCTAAAAACAAATTATGAATTTCAATGATAAATCAATTACTCGACTAATTGACTCGACTCTAACCAAATCATACGCACAATTAGCTGCAGTCATGCTAACTCGAACTGAACTACTGAGAAAGATGGACGAAATGACATTTGCATATGCATTATAGAAATAACTGATAAATGCACATAACTGTACCTCAAGTTTCAATGAAATTTTCGACAACATATTCCACGAACTGAACAATTTCTATTATAATACTAAGTCCAAAAATAATATTACAATTTCTAATAAATATTCTGAATCACTTACAATTTACAATATTTTCATTGATAATACTAAGAACGATGGATCGTAGGGAATTCTGTACAATGTTGTATACGGAGGAATTTTAAAAAGCAAGAACAGGTAACAATTTTTCAATAATCCCCCAACTATTCGAAAGCAAGAGAAATTATCGATAGAAACTTCAGCCGACTTCCTTTTACATTCTTCACAGACGAACTTTCGTTCCACGTCTCTTTTGATTGACAAGCGCAGTACGAAGTGCACATTATGCGCCCCGATATTCAGAAAGTAAGAGACCTTCCGAATAAAGTATAACTGTGACGTCTAAAGGGTAGAGATTCGAGCAAAAAGAAGAAAAAATGGGAACAGAATGACTGTGAATGTAAAGTGGCGAACAAGAATTTCCGATAAGACAGATTTTCAATTCATTTCCTTCAGAAAGAAACAATTGAAAGAATTTTAATCATTGTTGTGTATTATCATTATAGCAATTGACAATGTTGTCAACGTTATTTCTTCCTAACGGAATATAAGACTTTTCTCACAAATATGAAAATTTAAATCGAAATTAAATTTAGTCCAAAATGTAAACGTTATTTATTTATTATTACTGCCACGTTAATTAATTTTCCTTTTCCTTTTCAAAAGTGAAAAACTCGTTCAACTGAAAGTTACTGCAGAAATAAAAAGTTTTCAAATTTTTATTTTTGTACTTTTATCCATCAAGTTGAACATATGTAGTAAACTTTGAGCTTCTTACAATCACCTGTGTACAGAGTTCTAATTATGTTCACATTTTACACGAATTCCAAGCCTCTTACGTTAACTGTTCTAATTAACATTTTTGAACGTCGAAAAAAAATGAAATAGGAAACTTGTAAAAGTGTCTGTAAAACAATTAGGACGAATAAATTGCAGCCTCGTTCCAGAGTCCTGCAAAGCACTAAGGACATTCTAACTTCGCTCAAAAGGTGAGAAACATGTAAAGCTCCAAATATTTCAGAACATCCTCAAAAATGAGAAACTGAACCTCCAAGAATCTTCCCAATTGCGTAAAAAATCGCGACAAGAAAATTAAACGACAAATCGCGCCGTCGTTTCATCAAAAAAAAAATAAACAAATCGTTCGTCGAAGCGGATTTTCTTTTTCAAATATTTCAACGAGCGAAAAGCGTAATTTTCAGTTCCAACAGAAACACTAACCCGTAATAACCGATCGCGCAATATTTTTCCATTCATACCGATAAAACAAATTTCACCGTATGATATCTTCTTTTTTCTTTTTTCCAGGTAAATTGTTTTTTTTTTTTTTAATTTTTTCACAAGTGCTACAGTCGAGCAAGACTTTTCTTTTTCGCACAGCGGGCACAACGAGGACAACGAAAACGGCAGGGAGATTCGATTATTATCGACCACGTACGCGACGGCTACATTTCTGAACGTTCATTCAAGTAACGAGATTGCTCGACATGTCGCTGTGTACTGGCTGGCCTCCGCAGCCCACAGACCGCTTATCTGTCATCGAAGATCGCTGCAGTGAATATTGGAAGATGTGAAATTTTGCGACGAGGTTTTATCGGTGAAAGGATTCAATGGAGGATTAGGTTAGCCGGCGGTTTTCTCGCATGGAGAAATTTTCCAAGTGAGTTTCCTAAATGTTGCGTTAATTGGAGAAATTGATACTGTCAAGGGCACGAGTTCAAGATATAAGAAGCATTAGGCTGGTCCATGTGAAACTTCAGGTATATCGTGTTTCTTCAAAAAATAATGCATTTATACAAATTAATTACACTTTTCCTAACGATCGAGTACCAGTGTTGCCTTCCACAATGTTCGTGAAGCCTGATTATTTAGCAAATAACTCTTTATTTGCAACTGAGTTCTTAAATGTTAAATGTGCGCGAGTCCAATGTCCTGAGGTTCAAAGTTCGTGTAATCGTTCGTACCAGAGTTCAGAGTTCTATTTCACCAATTTGTTCTTACAACAATGTCACCTTGGTCTATCACCGTTCAGTCCTGTTATATGTTCTTGTCCGTCCATTTGGGTCCCTCGACGGGGGTGAGATTTGGGTGGAAGGTCAAGACTCCCAATCAAGTTAGGGCCTTGGTCGACGCCCGACGCCAACCACTCACCCTTAGGGAACGGGTGTTCTGGGTGAGGTACGCGTCACCTGAGCTTGTGGGAAAAACCCAGGGTAACGGTACCGCTCGCTCGCTCGCATGTGCCTCAGCTCGCGCGGGTTTATGATACGTCAATTGCTATTGAGATGCACGAAGAAACTCGAAATTCTCCGCTTTTACGAGAGGTTTGGAGCCCTCCTGACAATAAGGAATAACTAACGAACGAAACATTAAACGCGTATTCAAACCTTAATCTGAAAAATAGCAGAGTCGCGTCCGTATCGTAAACCTGGTCTAAACTTAAGTGTCCTTAACAACTGGCGTTAGTTCAATTTTGTAAAAATCGTTGGATTGCTACTTTTACAGTTTCTTCATTTTGGAATAATTTGTTTGTCGAAACATTGTTTAGGTGTTCGAAGAAATGGTGTTCTATTGTGCATTGTTTTCAATCATTTTTCTTGAAACTTGGCTCATTCTCCAATGAAAAGTCACCAATCTTGAATTTTGCACACCAACGTTGAAGTGTCCTAATTTTTCCGCAACCTTCTTCAAATGCTCAATTTATATTTTCACCAGCTTTTACCGCAGTTGTTCCAAGTGTGAACTTATGCAAAAAAGTTACGCGAATATCCCAATAATTCGCCACGTCAGATAATAATCTCCACACAATTGTATTGTCAATTTTATGATTGTATAAAAATTTCGAATCGAAAACAATTTAATATACTACAGCATCGACCCGCCAATTTCAGCTGTTGAAAGAACATTTCATTCGCGTCGACCTAATGTAACAATCGAAGTCGCAATAAATCAATTGTAACAATTCAAATGGTATCGAAGATGTGATATTTCGTGTTTTATAGTGTAAAATAGTTTTAGTAAGAAGGTTATGCACTTCTAATATTACAGAAGATTGCTCGCGGTGAATGTAGGAAGGTCGCGAAATTTTCTGACGAGATTTTATTGGTGAAAAGGTTTGATGGAAGGGTTTATTGATGGCTTGCTGTGTGGAGATATTGTGGAAGCGGGACTAGATACTCTTTATATTGAAGTTGGCCAATGAATGGGTGGTAAAATTCAATACTTAACGCTTTTTATTAAAATTGGATATTATCGTGGTAGATATTTATAAATTGGAAATTTCCTGGAAATGTTTACTGCGTTGTTAAACCTCAATATTAATGTAAAATGCACAGCGGATAAGAAGACGTATTTTGCAATAAATTTATATTACGAATAGATCGGGCATTTAATATCGCGAAATGTAGAGTCACTTTAACGGAGAAAAATTACTTTCAGTAGTACACCTCAACGATAAATCTGTCGTGGAAGACCGGTCGAGTGAATATTGGAAGACACGAAAATTTTCTGACGAGATTTTGTCAGCAGCGAAGGAGGATATTGATGGCTTGTTGCATAGAAAAATTGTGGAGGTGAGATTACAGATTTTTTGTATCGACGTTTAAAGGTAAAACGTTGGTAAAATGGTTCGCGCTTATCGTTGAATTTTAGTATTGTAAAACAGAGATTCTAAACAAGGAAATTTTGATAATAAACTCTGTCGTTGAAGTTCAACATTAATAAAATGATATAATTAATAATTGAAGTTTTAAATTTATATGTGTGGTAATTTTATTAAAAAGAAATTGTTGCTTTAAAAGTGAAATAAAATTAACGAGCACGGCGTTTATCAACGTTATTATTTCTGACCTGAAAATATTTGGCATATTTTCTGAAACTATACGTTCCATCTCGATCAGGACGAGTAGAAACGATACCACTAACGAGATAATATAATAACTGACACTGTAACGCAGATTCCTAGATACTTTCGCAAACGCTGGTTCAAACAGAATTAATTAGCTGCTTTGAATTACCGATACCTTGCTGGATTCCAAACTTTTCGTTCTGTAATTCTCTTCGGTAACGCAAAAGATAGGATTGATCAAATTCCAGGCGTTCAACTGTTTATATATTTTCACTGACGAATTACAAGCAGATAAAACTTAAAGCTATAAGTAAATACCAAAATTTCTCGTTAATAAAATCATTATTTCATATTCTACGTTTCACATTGATAAAAAATATAAATAATGAAAGTAGAAATAATAAAAAACTAAATATATAAAAGACGCGTTGGTTTGCTAGTCTGAGAAAGTAAGTATTTTTGTTATAACTTTTTAACGAAGCTTCAAACGACCTATGTTTATATAACATTTTTTCCTTAATTATACCCATAGAAGACACTGGCGAAGTTTGATCCGAAAAAATTTGGACACCCTGTATATACAATTTCTAACCTGATTTTAACCCTCCTCCTATTTCCTTTTTTCCTTCCATAACCAACCGCCATGAAATTAATAATTAAACGTTGATAGGTTTAACGAAAATTGCATTCTTCTAGAAAATCCTATTTAATCTGAAATCCTAATCTAATCATTTAATACGTGTTTCATGAAAATTAGATACTTATGAAACGAATTTAGATTATCAGCAATTTACTTAGATTTTACAATCTGTAAAAACGGTAGGAAGACGCTAAAGCACCTACTAGATGACGGGAAAAAGAGAAGGTATTAAAATGGTCAATGATGGTAGAAAATAAAAGGAAGAAAATCAGATGAAATAAAAGAGCGTACGAAGAGAACGCAGGAATGTGCGAGGATAATTTTTGTCATAAACCAAATGCGTTCCTTGGCCTTGAGGCTAGAATTATCGATAAACTAAACTAAACTAACTATTCAAATTTTATTGTATCTGAAAGTGGAACTTTATCGGTATGGAGAGTTGCCAAATAAACTCGTAGATACACAGAAATCGGCATGACCCGTGTAAAATCGTCTAACAAGTGGTTTTCTGAAAAAAAAAAAACCGATTGGAAGGAACCGAAAGAAACTTGGAACGTTCCCCTGGTTTACCAACAAACTTGCTCGGCCAACTTTCTGCATCCTTCCATAGGAGTGTCGCAACACCCTGCACTTATTAAATTTTAACCCAAGCACCGACTCGTTTGCGAAGTTTGCCTTTCATCTTCCCCATACAAATATCTCCGCAACGAGGTACCTCGAGAAGAGGGAGGTGGAGGAACATCGGCAGGCATAAATTCGAACATAAATTACCATTAATCCTTTAAAGTGCAAAACCGAGTTTAGTGTTAAAACTTGTACAGAGTGTTCCTGGAAGAATGTGCCTGTTTCCTTTTCATTGCCCAAAGTGGCAAGTGTGTGCAGAGACACGTTAATTTTTCCAAGTTAAGTAGGTTGACTCGACATTTGTGAAAATTGAACTTTACATAGGATACGTAGAAGGGTGGCAGATCGATTCAGGATTTGTGGAAGATAGTCGATAGACTCAGAAATCGTGGAAGCAGTCATGGGCCTTGTTGAGCCGCGTCCTTTGGACAGCCCTCGATGTACCGTAACGGTACAATGGGCGAGCATCGCCTTTCGCGACCATCGACGGGCAGACGAACCGGCAACGGTTTTTTGGGAAAAACCCCGACTTTCGCCCCTTCTGCCTCTGTCTCCGACAGCACACGTACCACGCACCCGATTAACCAATTACCTCACCGGAACCATTTCCACCTCATTTTCTTGGCCAATCACACGCATTCCCATGTCACCCGCGTCTTGGAGTCATCCGCGTCCAGGGAAAGGGACATTCGATTCCGAGACCAGTTACAAGTCATCCTTCACCAGTTACAATTCATAAAGCACCTACTAGATGACGGGAAAAAGAGAAGGTATTAAAATGGTCAATGATGGTAGAAAATAAAAGGAAGAAAATCAGATGAAATAAAAGAGCGTACGAAGAGAACGCAGGAATGTGCGAGGATAATTTTTGTCATAAACCAAATGCGTTCCTTGGCCTTGAGGCTAGAATTATCGATAAACTAAACTAAACTAACTATTCAAATTTTATTGTATCTGAAAGTGGAACTTTATCGGTATGGAGAGTTGCCAAATAAACTCGTAGATACACAGAAATCGGCATGACCCGTGTAAAATCGTCTAACAAGTGGTTTTCTGAAAAAAAAAAAACCGATTGGAAGGAACCGAAAGAAACTTGGAACGTTCCCCTGGTTTACCAACAAACTTGCTCGGCCAACTTTCTGCATCCTTCCATAGGAGTGTCGCAACACCCTGCACTTATTAAATTTTAACCCAAGCACCGACTCGTTTGCGAAGTTTGCCTTTCATCTTCCCCATACAAATATCTCCGCAACGAGGTACCTCGAGAAGAGGGAGGTGGAGGAACATCGGCAGGCATAAATTCGAACATAAATTACCATTAATCCTTTAAAGTGCAAAACCGAGTTTAGTGTTAAAACTTGTACAGAGTGTTCCTGGAAGAATGTGCCTGTTTCCTTTTCATTGCCCAAAGTGGCAAGTGTGTGCAGAGACACGTTAATTTTTCCAAGTTAAGTAGGTTGACTCGACATTTGTGAAAATTGAACTTTACATAGGATACGTAGAAGGGTGGCAGATCGATTCAGGATTTGTGGAAGATAGTCGATAGACTCAGAAATCGTGGAAGCAGTCATGGGCCTTGTTGAGCCGCGTCCTTTGGACAGCCCTCGATGTACCGTAACGGTACAATGGGCGAGCATCGCCTTTCGCGACGATCGACGGGCAGACGAACCGGCAACAGTTTTTTGGGAAAAACCCCGACTTTCGCCCCTAACGGTACATCAGAGGACCGCCGCGGAACAATGGGCGAGCATCGCCTTTCGCGACCATCGACGGGCAGACGAACCGGCAACGGTTTTTTGGGAAAAACCCCGACTTTCGCCCCTTCTGCCTCTGTCTCCGACAGCACACGTACCACGCACTCGATTAACCAATTACCTCACCGGAACCATTTCCACCTCATTTTCTTGGCCAATCACACGCATTCCCATGTCACCCGCGTCTTGGAGTCATCCGCGTCCAGGGAGAGGGACATTCGATTCCGAGACCAGTTACAAGTCATCCTTCACCAGTTACAATTCATCCACCACGAGTCACAAGTCAACCATATTCACATCAGGCATTTTCACTCATACAGTAGAAAATGAAGATTTCAGTAAAGGGCAGACAAGTGTAACTCAGTACACCTATAACCAGGCCGAAGTGATTAATTTCACAACGGCCAGCGTCCCTACAGCAACGGCAGAAGCATTCTGAGACGGGTCTTACAACCCCGCTGTATTCCATACGAGAATACACGGTGTGCGGGACGCAACAGGCCTGTAGAAGTCTCGCGAGTTCTAAAATTGTCCTTTTACACTCCATGTGCAGAAGTTTCAATCTAATTTCCGTAAGTCTCAGTTCAATTAGTTCAATTTTTACAAATTGCAACGCAACCTAACCGACTATAATTTCGAAAATAGTTATATTTAATTTCCAGGAGCTTCGGGATAATATGTCCCAAATCAATCTGTGTGACTTCCATGAATACTGAGTTAACTTATTCGACGTTTAGGAATGTTACATGAATTTCTTTAATTTGGACAGGTTCTTGAAGTCACCTATTCGATTTCTCTACATTTTTCAATCAATCTTCGACACATTGATTTCTGTATTCCCTCGATCTCTCTCAATTCTCTCTGTATTCTACATTCGACTTTTACAAATCCTAAAATTACCAAGCAAACTTCTACGAGCATCAATCTATTATGACTTAGAGAAATTATTTCCACTTTTCTGATAGAAATCATTCCCACATCACACCATGGAGCCAAGAATAAATTTTTGAGAATACAATCTTTTGTAGACACCCTGTATATACGTGTGCCTCAGAGAAGAGGGAAGCAAGGTATTTAAAAATTAAAGAACAACACTGTAATAGTGCAACACGTCTCGAAGAAGTTATCTCTATTCCAGTTTTCGTGTACAGTTACACAAAGTTGCTCTGCAAAGAGCTTCGAATCGCAAAAGAAAGACACTGTTGATTCCAAAGGACCCGTTCATGTATTCGAAAGGGATAAAAACACGAGTCTCTTAGCTATCGGAGCCAGCCTTTTTCGATTGTACGTCAGTAACACCAGGATGCACTGTGTTCACTTTATTCCCTTGTAAAATAACAGCTCATGTTGCAGAATAAACTTCAATAGTATCGAATTCCCAAATTTTGCTATACTTTTTTTTAACAGATGTCGCATTGGGCTAAAGTTGATTAGAAAAATTCGAAAAATCTTCTATTCGAAGAAAATTGTTCCAACAGAATATTGACAAACTGATAATAACCAATTTGTGCTGTTAATTTAACGAGAATATGGTCGATATGTTTCTGTCACGAAAAAATCGTTAGAATTCTTCATTTCCGATTTAATATTTCCACTGGAATAAACTTTCGCTGAATTCCTCGTAAAAGAAACTCTACTTGGAACGAAAAAGTTGCACGGAGATAAAACCAAGAGTAAGGAGGAAATTAACAGAGTACTCCCATGTTTCAAAAAATCGATTCTTTTTACGTATACAGCTCTATTATTGCAACTTACTGCGAAAACTATTTCTTTGAAACCTTTCTATTGTCCATCGTCCTTTGTCGGCCAGATCAAAGGAATTTTAAAACAGTTGACAAGGTTTACAATGGCCCATAAAACAACCGAGCGATCCATAGTCTACATTTTGTGTTTCTTCCTGAAAGTCGCAGTCGTTGCTAACACGCATTAGCTTTCCTTTGCTTTTGCTATCATATTTTCTAAGATAAAAAGTTTTCCTTGAAATATGCTTAAAAAAAGGTGAACCGAGTGACTACCGGCACAAGTTAATTTTTTAACAAGGTAAAAGTCAGAAACAAGTTGCCGTAATTGTCAAATATTGGGCAAAAAGTGGCCCAACAAAATATCGACAAAATTAATAAAAAATGATAGTTTTCACATTTCGATAGTTTCACTTCCTCCCAATGCAAAAATATTTTTAAACAGCTCATACTTTATGGGGTGTCTAATACTTTTAGGCAAGTCTGCATTATTAACCCTTTGCACTCCGAACTTTTTGTCTCATTTCCTTTCCAATAACTCCGCATTATTTGTTACAATTCCGCAATTACACTACCGGCCAAATGTATGCAATCACTGTGCATCCAGAAAGTTAGCAATTTTAACAATACTTTAACGAATTTTTCCTCGTACAGATAAATCGAAATAAGGCAAAATAAGTACAAAAAATTAGCAGCAAATCCAATATCGACGTAAATTAGCAGGTGATTCGAAACTTTCGACCGGTAGTGTACACGTGTGACGTTGCTTATCTGAGTGTAAAAAAAAAGTGTTGCAAAATATAACACATGTTTAAACTGGCAATTTAAAAATGTCGAGTGTGACTCGACGCAGGAGTGCCTGTGAATAAACTTGACGTCGAGTCACACTCGACAAAGGAGCGTAAAGGGTTGAACTACGATCCCTCTAGAATAAGTACTTGCACGAAGGACATTTTCCTACGAGGATTGAATAGTAAGTACTATTGTCGTCGAGGTCACTCCGGAGATTGTTTAAAGTGCTTTATTTATAATAATACTGTTACAGAGTGACGTTGTGGTTCCCCTGTGGTCCAGGGGATGGACGCTGCGGAATTACTGTTACAGAGTGACGTTGTGGTTCCTTAGATTTTAAACGTAAGACTAAACTTCCCTTGTTTGTTGCCCTACTGCAGGGGATGGACGCTGCGGAATGCGCGTGGGGTAGGGAAATTTCGGAAGAGGACTCGGAAAATCGCGGTATCGGGAAAAGCCATCTTGGCGTCGGTCTGGAGTGCAGGGAAGGTGTCCTAATGGATCGGGCGAATTTTTAAGGAGATGTGTATCATAGGACAAGGGAAACCCATTCGCATACCACAGGTCGGGTGGACACTATGAACGAATAACCTTATGTAGTATCGTAGTTTCAAGCGACTGTACTTTTTACGAATAATAGTTACAACTTGGCGTGTAGTTTTAAGAACAGGAAGAAGGCAGTACAAGGGAAAGCGACAACGGACACAAACCAGGCCCATCGGCCGATGCGTCGCCGATGGTTTTATAAGGGTGTGGCGGAGGGGAAGTCGAGGGCCAGCGATAGTTTTCCTCGCGGAAAAAAGGACAGTGTTGAGTTGGAAGTCGAGCGTATCGTATACGTATAGTCCTGTTACCTTAACTTTAATTCTAATATATTATAATAAACCACATTTTTATATCTAACGCTACACCTAAATCAATACAGTGTTCGATACTTGAAAACTTTTCTCCGACGGCTATTATCGCGGTATTATTTATCGGCGCTCACCCTCCGCTTCCAAGTCTAAATTTATGCAAAGTCCGAGTCACTCAGTTCGTAACTAAGGTCATTTGTCTCATTAAATACCTACATATAACCCCAAAAACTGCATCCAGCAGTCGAGGTTTGCGTCACTGGCTCTTCGCTTACATCATAACTTTGTCAAATCAATTTAGCCTTTAATCTTCCTTGCTACTCCGCGCTAAGACGGGACATAGTCCCTGAAATATGTATTTCACTTTTGCAATTTCGTTGAATTTTTTGTATCTCCAACGGTCACACTTTATCACGGTTCAATGATACATCCTTAGAGAAACGTAATACACGAGTTCGTTGTAATAGTGAAAATATAGTCACAGTGGTCGAATGGAATGTTTAAACGTGTCAGAATGAGAACACTCTAAACCACTGAAAATGTCGAAGTTTCAATATTGGAACTTACAGGTTAAGAAAACCAGCTAAATTTTATCTGCATTTCGATATTTAACGTGTTTAATTGAGAAATATTCCTTCTTTGGAAAATATACCAAGTAAATGACTGTTTTCTATAAGTTTGAGAAATTGAAATATTTGTTCAGATGGAGTTAGGGAACACTTGCTAACTTCTAGTATCAAATGTCCACAAATAAGGAACCATACCAATACCGAAGTGTCTCATGTGTAAAACGGGGTGTACCAAATGAGTTCCCTTAGCGAATCGAATTGTACCAGGTCCTAAACGAATCCAAGAATTGAAAGCAAAAAAGCTTGCCTTTCATCCCCAGCTGCTCAACATTACTCTCAATTGCTACGTGGTAAAAATGGTCAGAAATCCGTCGGTATAATCGTATCACGACAAAAGCTCTTCGAGACCTTGATTAATTCTGATCAATCTCAATCTGAGAAAATTAACCCTTTCGCTACGACAGGTTTCACGCAAAATCTTTTGTTTCGGCGTTCTTAAATTTTCAAAAAATTTTGAAATTTATCGTTTCATTCGATTCAGATGGAAATGCACAAAGGGCACAAATTAGGGATTAAATTAAAATAGACGTCAAGATCACAGTTCGAGAAAATTTTCAACATCAGTGAAAGGGTTAACCCCTTGACGTATGATTACCTTTCCTGCCGGTGCATCTAAGCGTCAGCTATTTACCGTTTTGGTACAATATCAAGTGAGAAAAGCTAACGTATCGTAGATTAATGAAATTTTACTGAAATCTAATAGCAAATTGGAATTAAAGCTAATGTTCCTTACCGATATTCCATTTCTTTTTGGACGTACACAAGCTAATGCAAACACTACGACAACCGAATATCTACTGAAATATTTGCTTTCGCAGCGACAAGACTGAAAACAAGGTAGCCTACACGAAATCACGAGGATCGAGCCTCCAGCTCGCGTTACATCCGTCGGACAAGCGTTGGCTGGCGCACAGAGATCGAAATAAAAATTCGCGAGCGGTGCACGTAGACGCCCAGATACCAGTACACGCTACGCCGACAAATTGCTTCGAATTATCTGCACGCTCATCGCCGGTGCTTCCTCCCTTCCTCGAGCAGCGATCGCCTCTATAGGGCGTACAGATAAATTCTAACGATTACATGCAATTTCCCCGGGACATTAACGAAGGAAGAATCGGAAGTTCGAGCGACTATAGCGAACCGCGAGATATTCATCGGAAACCACTCTGCCTCGACCGAAACGGATTTGCTGCCTCTGAAGGAAGAGAAAAGAAAAAGAGAGAGAGAGAAAAAGGGAGCCGTTCGATGTTCTGTATATCTGTGTTTCGTCGATACTCCCGGAGCATCGGTTTGTAGTTCGACGTTTCTAACCCAAATTTCTGCGAGATCTCCGTTCGAGCATTTTAAAGGATGTTTCGTCGATTCGATGCACAGAAGCGCGAAGAGTCTGGATGCAGTTGAATTGCTTGCACAAATTTGCAAAAGGGCACGTGTACCGCTTGCTTCGTTTCAAATTTCCGAAAAATTAAGTTTTCTCAGCCGTCACAGCAGGAAGACCCCATTTAGGTTGTTCAATATTGGGTGTTAAGATTCTTACGAACCATGGATTCGTACACTGCTGTTCGTAAGTATTAAGACTCGTACTTCAGGATTCCAGAGAGAATAATTTTTTCCAGAATTTTAATAATATTGCAACGACTTATATCAGCGAAATAATTTTAGATTAAACTTGTAACGACAACGAGACTTGCTTCACATTCGGTAAGTAGATTTCAGAAGATTTCAGTAGATTTCAATATGCTTCGAATTCAGCAAGTGTCTTAATACTCATAAATGAAAGTGTATATGTATTAAACTTATATTAACCCTAGAACAACCAGAGTTGAGTGTTGCAAATTTTGTCCCTTCTGGTATATCTAGATAAGACCGTACAAAGAACTTCAGAATTATTCATTCCAACAAAAGACACTATAAGTATACTCGAACAAAAGCATCTTAATAATTTCTGCAATGTAAATCCGCCATTTTGTCGAGTTTGGAAGTTACTCGAACGTCAGATAACAATATCCAAACAATTGTATCATGAATTTTTTCACTATTCAATACACGTTTACTATAGCAACTTCCTCCTTCTCGACTATTGTCTGCAAAAATTGATGTCCCATCCCGCAAACTTTAGCTCGTTTGCACCAACCTAACCTAAAATCGCAGTCCTTCTGGAAGCTAAGAAGCTTTCTTCATAAGATCTAGCACACTTTTGATACACAGGGAAGGTATATCTGGTATCAACATGGAGGAACGTAGAACAACATCTGCAGGAAATAGAATCATGAAAGAAACGTTGACAAGGTATCGGTAAATATTAACGGGGCCATCTGCGTATTCTCATGGCTTTGGTCTGTCCACACCAGCGGGTTTGTGCGCTACATCAGGACGGATTACAGGGACGGACCTAGGAAAGGTCAATGGCGTCCATACTTGTAATCGATAATATAATAATTGCGCTCTGATCTAGATTATATCCTACTACAATGTCGTGCATTATCCTTGGCGATGTTCCGAGCACCGAAACTCGCGTTATCTTACGTGTGTGTTCATTCACCTACTACCATTACAACCATTACTGAACAATGTCACTCTAGCCGTGAGTGCTACTCGCGTGGATTCGTCTTTGAAAGCCTTAATTGGCGGGTATATTTATTCAAAGAATCAAGTTGATGCAAAGATTCAACGACAACTTGTTACAAGTTACGTACACTTCTGTTTGTAAGTATTAGAAGATTTGGGCCACTCAGAAGGCAAAATGACCAACTCCACTTTTTCATATTTTTCTAATTTTAGTATCAAAGCACATGACTTGATTTTTCATAAATAAAAGAAATTTGATAAATTTTATTTTATGGAGAGTTAGTTACTTTGGCTTCTGAGTGGTTCGTTTATTGAACGTGGAGCAAACCTAAAGAGTCATTACAAAATACTTATGGTCCTGGAAAAAAAGATCCGATACGATAAAAATTCTAAATATCTATTTCCATTTAAGGTGCTCGTAATGATAAGATCCTAACAGTGTTATTGATTATGCCACTCCAAACATTGTCACGAAGTTGAGTTTGAGAAGGAGTTTGTTGCAGGTCGCTGAACTTGTCTCCGGTAAGATAAAAGGAATTATTGTTAACAATTCAAAAAATTCGTGGTATCTTCATTACGCGAAAATTATTGCAAATTTAGAAAATGTATCGCAGCTATCGTATTGTGTATAAAAAATAATGAAATTTTGCCCTCTTCTACTTTTCTCCTAAATCTACCACTCAAAATGTGAACACCCTGCATATTTTTACCGATTTACGACACAAATTTTCCCGAAGAAATGCAATTTAACTTCAGTTAGAATATCGAAATAAACCATCTTCAGACATTCCTGTTCCATATTCTGATCATTCTGAGTTATGATTGCAGGTAACTGAAAATTGCTCTTGACGAAGAAGACGAGAAAAATTGAAATATCCTAGTTTCTCACCTTTCCAGTAGACTAATACATAAAAGTTAACACATTTTTCTTCAGAATTGCAAACAGCTGAAAATTCGATTCAGCGAAGAAAATTAAGAAAAGAAAAATTTCACTATTCCAAATTTCAAAGTACAAAATGTGATAACTTGTCAAAGCGATATCTTCCTATTTGTAATTACAAGGAATTGAAAATTAGCCGGTTTGCCTGGCGCGAGCTCTTACCCCGCCATCAGGCAAATGGCGCCGTTTTATTCTGACTTTAGACAATGAATTCCTCCACCGAACATTCAGCTCGCGCAGAAACTTGCGAGAGCAGACGGAAGTCCTGTTAAGAATGCGTTAACCCAACGTCGGGAGAAACGTTGAATACGAATAATTCAACTTCCAAGCATCAGCTGTAGGCAAGTTCCTCGTACCAGAAGGAACGTCCAACATCCTTAGAGGAGGATAGCGCGAGAGAGAGGGATAGACGGTACCCTGAATCGTCACGAAAGCCGGCAACGGGTGTAATTGTACTGCACAGAGGCGAATTTTCGTGGAGGCTTAATTAGACTGTATTACCACCGCGATTATCTAACTTTAATACCATCTCAAACTTACTTCCCTCTCTATTGTGCGTAACAATGCTGATAGATGTTACCAACGTTCCTGTAGATTTAATTTCACGTGTTCCAACGGCACTTGGGAAGAAAACGTTAATTCGTAGCGTGTGAACATGATTGTTATTACGTTCTATTAACAAATTTATAACGTCAGTTCGCACTTGTCCAATGAGAAAAATTGAAATATCGTAGATTTTCGTGCTTCAAGTGGAACAACGTATCAAAGTAACACTTTTTTCTGCAGAATTGCGGAAAACTGAAGATTTGTTTTTTAGCGAAGAAAATAGTTGGTGTTATACTATAGTACTAACAGTTAGCCATAAATTTTACGTGTTACACAAGGAAACCGGATATTTTGATTTGGATCTTAATGAGAAGGAAAAAAATTCTTCGCGTAAGAATATTACTATTTTCACTACATTATGACACTTTAAAGTGCAGATTTAAATTTCTCAAATAAAGTTAATATTATAATTTCAAATTAGTACGAACGATCGATTTTACATATTTCATCAAGAACATTAAGGTGAACACACACTGCCGGCCAAAAGTTCGGAATCACATCCCAGTTTTCATGAGTACCGAATCTGCTACTAATTTTTCATAGACTTGATATTGATATTGTGGAGATAAATACAAAATTCGTTAAAAAATTCTTAAAGCTGCTGACATTTTTCTGCGAATTTTTGTGTAACTTGCAATGCACAGTGATTCCAAACTTTTGGCCGGTAGTGTACGTTTCCATAAGTACCTGGCTTAAAAAAAAATTTCGGTTTTCTGCCTTCTTCGTTTTCCTATAATTTCCATAAATTTAACTTGAATACCATTCCATTCTAATTTAAATATAAACTATCTCTCAAAGGGTCAACCCATGTATTTCGTTAAAATTGTAGAAAATGATTTCCAAGTAAGCATTTACGCGATCACTTGAGTACAGCTAGAAATGCGTAGACGACGATTGAAAATCATCGAAGGAAGATGAAATCCCCCATGTGTGAGAAAGATCGTTCAATCGTGCAGCAACAAAAGACGTCCGCAGGGCTTATTGATTGCAAATAAATATAACTCCCGTGACACTCTATTAATAGGGGTTGTCTGCGTTCCGACGAAAGCCTTCTGATCTCCCGTGACGAATCGCCGCGTCGAGGATCGAGGATCAACGTGTTTCATTCACCGAGCAACAATCGCTTGAACGCGAATACTTCTGTTTCCCTAACAAGGGGGAATATCCCCTTGTTGTTTGCTTATTTTTAGCCCAAGAATAGGGTATTTCTGCCACGCTCGGAGAAAACGATTAATAGGGTTCCCCATATTTGCGACAAACTCTCGGAAAGGTTGCCGGGGGAACTTTCATCGAGCGTTAGAAATTTAGGTAATTATAGTTAGATACGGTACGGTAAGTTTCTCCCAGTTTAATAAGTGAGAGATCAGGCATGGGAAATTGTCATTTGGATTCGTAGTTATTATACGTAGACGGAGAATTAATCCAACGTAAATTGCGTAGGTCTGAGAAGATATCGCGGAGTAAACTGAAAGAAACTTCTTTAATATGGAAAATATTCTAAAACGGCTAAAAGAAATTTGTTTAATTTAGAAAGTATTGTAGATTGGCTAAAAGAAATTTTTTTAAATGGAAAATATTGTAAAATGGCTAAAAGAGATTTCTTAAATTTAGAAAATATTGTAAAATCGGTAGAAAAAAATTTTTTTAAATGGAAAGTATTCTTAAGTGGCTAAAAGAAACTTCTTTAACACGTTGACTGCCATGGGGGTCACCGGTGACCGGCACTCGACTTGGCTGCAGCGCCGTGGGGGTCACCGGTGACCGGCGTCGCATAATAAAAAATTCATGTTGGCGCCATGGGCAAACCACGTAAAATGCGCGCGGCAGTCAACGTGTTAAGATGGAAAATATTTTGAAATTAAGCTAAAAGAAATTTTTTTAAGTGGAAAATATTCTAAAATGGCTAAAAGAAATTCCTTTAAGTGAAGAATATTCTATTTGACAAAGACTCACAATCAGTCTTAAATCACTACAATGGCTGAAAACGATTATTTACATAATTGCACAATTTTTGTTTGAATTATTCACTATTTTCTAGAAATAATCATGCCGACAGAAATTAGTATGCTAATTTCCACTGCCTGACCTCGCAGCGAAAAAAAAAAATGGCAAAAATATTCAGGAGTAATTAATAAAAAAACACGGATCAGCTTCAAGTTGGTTAAAACTGATTAAAACACATTCACTGGAAATTATATTTGAGTTCGAATCTTGTCACAGTATCATGGAATAAATCAGCATCAGCTTCGACATTTTCCATAGCAGGCAATGCAGCTTATTGAAAGATTTATCGTCCATGAAAGCGTGGCTACTCGCTTAATCTGATCGATAGAGCCTCTCCTTTCTACTAATATTTAATAATATCCATCGGTTGATATTAATTGTGAAACACATTAAATCCAAAATACAATTTTATTTATCGAGCCAGAAAAATGAACTTGCAATTTTAAAACTTATTAAAAATTGTACAGGGTGGATCGATAAAAATTAGCATATCTCAAGAGCTGTGTAAGTTCGAGAAAATTACTTGGCATAAAACGAAGCTATAAAAATTTTTTTGCAATGTTAAAAAAATCATTACAACCATATAATTACCATATAATTTTTACACCCGATGATTTTCAATGTACAAAAATTTCACCTGCATAATTATGCGAATATTCCAAGCAGTAATTTTTCTTGTACTAATTTTCAACAAAGCTTCGAAAATTACTCACAATCAGTACAAATTTTCTTGTCATTTTTATTCCTCCACCCTGTATATTTTACTCGTATTAATTTTCAACAAAGCTTCGAAAATTACTCACAATCAGTGCAAATTTTTTTTCTCAATGAGACTCTTTAATAAACATTCCTATTCCAAAATACGTGACATTTCCATACGAAAAAGTTGAAATGTTAAATAATTACCAGTGAACAATCATAAACAGATAAAATCTCTACCTGAAATTAAAGAGAAAAAGAAGGAAGAAAGAAACCAAATATCTCGATCGCGATAAAGAAAACGAAACCGTCGTTCTCTCAGTGTGTTCACAGAATCAGTTCCTTTTTCTAAAAGAAAAAAAAAAAGAAGATTACTTGCCTCGATTTTCCTGCCGAGCGTCGGAATAATACGACCAAGCAAGAAGCTAAAAGTCTTCGGCCCATTGCCTGCATATGTATATACACATAGTTTTCAGCGTGCCGTGAAAAAGAAAGGCGCCCGAAAGCCATTCGCGCGGAGCACAGCGTACAGTTGGTGGAAGCGATACAGCGAGGTCGTAAAATCAGTCAAGCGTCAAAGTACACGTGATCCGAGCACCGAAACAGCAGTTCTGAGAATCGTTCGGAATTTCTTCTGCCGTTGCAGTATATTTTAAAAAATTCGTCTGCACCTTCATTGTTGACTGTTGCAGGTTAATTTTTACTATAACATTAAAGAGCCACACCACCCTAAGGTGTCTAAAAATAGGTAAAGTTTGAGAATTTTTTTCCTAGGTAACTAAATAAAAAGTTTCAATTATTTCACAGGATATAAATTAAAAAATAGTAAAGTTTTCTTTTTTAATTTTAGAGAAAAGATCTGAAAGTTACAATTACATCCTCTGGAAAAATTGAAACTTTTCATTAAATTACTTATCTATGAGAAAAGTGCTCAAACTCTACCCTACTTTTAGACGCCTCAGAGTGGTGTACACCCTTAAATGAAAGATTTTAAGCAAATGACACGTGCTTTAATTTACGACTTCGTTATATCGCTTCCATCAACTATACCTTCTTCCGAACTTTCGAACGTACCCTTTGATACTTCGATCCTTTTCCATAGTTCCCTTCTTTCCTTTGAAGGAATTAAGAATGGAACGAAATAGAACAGCAAAAACCACGTCCAGCTCGAAAGGTAAATAACTCGCCGATGGAGGAGCAGTTACAGTTGGAACCGATTTTGCGAACTCACAAACGGAGGAATACGAGAAGCTTCCGATGGTTATCGTTGGTGAAAAAGTTAAGCGGATTGATAATTTGCAGTAAGAAACGAAGGGCTTTATGGTGGAAAAGAACGGAGGATCGTGGTGCCTGTTTGACGTTGATAAATGGTTCTGCTCGACGCTGGAAGTTGCTTTATTTATGGCTGCAACGCCAAGTCGTTCAAAGTATACTTTATACCGTTTTCTAATTATTGCTTGTATTGATTATTCGACTGATTAATTTGGTTAAGCGACGTTTTCTTGTATGTACTCAATTGGAAAATTGTAGGTACATTTAATTTGGTGTACTTGGGATAAGTATGAAAATAAATTAAGAAAAAGAAGATTAAGTACATTAAGATTCAATTTTATAGAGACTTTCTTCACGTTTCCATAAGTTTCTGATTAAAAACACATTTCTCGGTTCAATTTCTATAAACTTAAATTGAATTACAAAGATCAATCATCAAGATACTGATGAAAATTAACAATGTACATTTATTCATTGTGAATTATTAAGAATTTTACTATTTTTTTTTTTTTCGTTTTAGTGATAAAAATGAAGATTCACCCTTAATTTCTGATGCTGAATGGAATTCAGATTCCACGATCGACTATAAATTTCATAATTTACACATAATTTTGTAATATCGTTGAAATTAACTATTTCTTTCGTTCTTTCGGTGAGTAAGTGCCTTTAGTATACGAAAACAGAGATTGACCCTTAATTTCTGAAGCTGAATAGAATCCAGATTCCACGATCGACTGTAAATTTCATAATTCGTATACATAATTTCATATTTCGGAAAAATTAGTTCCAGCAAAGTTGTCCACGGAGGGTGTTACTAAACTCGGCCAAACTATGCTGACGTATTCTATCTATTCGCGAAAGATAGCCAGAATTCACGCGTGTGTACAAGTTTGATTGCCGCGTCACGCTCTCTGCTCCAAACTAACGAGACAGAAGCGTTTTATTTTTCAACTGTTCGAACTTGAGTTGCTCCAACAATATCGTTAATAGTACGCGGAGTTCCGAGTGTCACGTATCGCGGACAGTTGGAATAATTCATGGCGAATTTATTTTTTTCAATATCTAGCTCCTCTTTCAGTTAAATTGAAATGCTCGGAAAAATGTATCATACGTTTCAATAATTTGTAATTTGAGTACCGTGTAATTACAGAGCAGATTCTTACCATTTACAATTGTACTATGTATAATGAAGACTGTTTCCAGCTTAATTGGGAACAAACGTAACATTAGAGAAGAGAAACAACATTCTGGTAATTTATGGAGTATCTGGGCTTTCAGAATTGCGGATAATGGAAATTGTTATTTCTAAAAAACGAGAAATATTTCTGTAATTCCCCAACTACTTATATAACGAAATCCTGGCACGAAAATGTGAAATCTATGGAAAATTTATTTGAAATTTTCTGAGATTTCATATATTCACGAATGTTCCCTATGATCACCTACACTTTTCCAACGTTATCGCATCGTCCAAAGTCTCTCTTTACATATTAATTTCCTCTTTTTTCATTTTTGCCAAATTTCACGACTTCACGTGCACTCTCTCGCCACAGATAATACACTTCCTCCCTCGAAATCTCAATATTTCCCAATCAAGAATTCCAACAAATTCTCAAACTGAAATCCCCAAAAAACGTGACACTTACTCCACTGCAGAACCATCTATCAAAGAAACTCCCGCCAAAATCTCCAAACAAACACGCCTAATTCTCACGATTGACCTAAAATCACCACGATTCTCTAACCCGACAGAATCAACTTGCTCACGATCCTCATCGTAGGAGTATACCTGAATGCGTGCACTTCTTATGATTCTGATGACCTTGGCAGTTAACATGGTGCTCGTGAGAGTGGTGCGCGGGATGATACTGTTGCCGTTGCTGTTGTTGCTGGTGCTGGCTGATCGGTGACTTAAGCACACTCAGCACCAGGTCCTCGTGGGACGGCACGATCCTCGTAAGCTGCCTACTCTGCCTGAATAAGGTCTCCTGTTCCCCGCGGTTCATCCTGCAGCCAAGTCGTCGACGTTGCAGATAAAATCCTGGATACCATTCGTGTCTCCCTCGGCCTGGACCGCTACCTAGCATAACAGCGTGCAGCATCCCGAGGCTGTCTTACAGCTCGAGCTTCTCTTCACCTGCTGTCCGACCACCAGACGATACACCCTTCTGTCCATGGTCGTCTTCTGCTCGCGAATCACTCACACGGTTCTTCTACGACACGATCTAATACACTTCGGTTCTTCTTACTCGAACACTGTTCGATCACTTTGAACGTCCTGTTTCATGCACACTTCGACGGTCTGATTTTCGAAAGTTGACAAGGGTTTTTATTCGCGGGAAGGAAGGTGAAATTTTTGATATGTCTCGGGTGTAGTTTCTGCTCTCGTTTACCACAATTCGATTGGACGCTACTTGGATAGGTGGAATATTCTATTTTTCACGTGTGCACTTTGAGGTTTTAATTTTCTGTCTCGAGGAGGATGAATTGGAATAATGTAGCCAACGCTCGAATTGTATACTTGATTCGTGAAATTTTGCACTGGTTGGTCACTGGGAATATTCTGTTTTTTTTTTTTTTTTTATGTACACTTTGATGAACAGTTTATAGGTTTCGAAGGAGATGAAGACTTAATTCTTGGTTTATGTGACTTTTGCTATCTTCAATTTAATTTCGTACTTGGTTTCTGGGATTCAGACACTGTTTCGACACTGAAAACATTGCGTTTTTGATGCACTTGGACGGTTTAATCTTTGGACATTACGCAGTTTTCGGGGGGAAACGGAAATGGAGAAGATCGTGTTGCAAATGTTAACAAGTCTGTGGATTAGTATCAAATTGCTGAAACTCACACACTGTCAGACATTGCTAGACACTGGGGATTAATTAACTTACCAAGGAGTCGGGTAACGAGAGATTAGTTTCAATGAAAAATTCTTTGGTAATTGTCTCCGGATTCAAGTTCGTGGGATAATATTACGTGTGCAAAAATTTCAAACTCATTATCAGCCACTGAAATTCTATCCCTGGAACCCCTCGACACCTTCGACAAACTCACTTTACAAGAGAACAGACAAACAAGCAAATTAACATCAACGAAATAATAATTTCCGATTGCTAAAAAATTAACAAATTCGACATTTCGAGCCAGCTGGATCCTCTGTGTTTCCCTCTCTTCGACGATGTACACTCGTAAATTCTCGATCACCTCCTTCGATCCACTGTGCGATCAGAAACACCGAGGAATAGCGATTAACGCGGAGAAACGAGCTTTTCTTCGCGCAATATTCGATCGATAGTAAATACAAGCAACAGCTTCTCAGCGGGGGAAAACGAAGGTACGATTAATCTCGAAACGTGTCATAATTCACGTAGATCGTGCGTTTCCATTTCGTACACATGGAACACTGGCAACACTTCTACTCCACTTTTCTGGCGATCACGAAAAGCTCCCTCTAGAGCACTTTCTTATCCGGTCCTCGTGGCTCTTTCCTGTTTCCACTGCCGGAACGAAACGACC
>NW_017100137.1:956451-959743 GCF_001263275.1 Habropoda laboriosa | reverse complement strand
CTCCGCTCTCTTCCCTCCGCCAGGAATCTCGAGCAGTTTCACTCGTTATCCAGTCTCCTTTTTTCTCGCCTGGCTACTCCTCTGCGATATCTCACTTTCGCGACTCGATTCGATCCCACGGGGACGATTAGCTGTTACGAGACGCTGTTCCTCGAGATTGACCAAGTGAACAATACGAGCGGTTCGGATAGTTGCTGGATTTATCAGAAGATGGTCCGAAGGAAGAAACACTTGTTTATGGTTCGATCTGTGGTTCGATTTAATCGTGCGAGGACGATTCGGTTTCACTTCTCCTTTCGTCGATTGATATTCCTTCTTCGGAAGCAATCAAGAGATCATCCTTTGTCGCTCTAACATTGACAGGAATTGGACGATTTAAGGGGAAATTCAGGCTGCAAAGGAAGGACACACGTTCGAGATTCTTTTCGATCTCACACACTTGACGCACTGTTCAACTTGTTCCTCCAGAATTGACCAGTTGAGCCACAATTTTTCCTCGGAATACAATTATCCAGATCCTCGACTGCATTATATTATCCAGGAATTAGAGGATCTAATAGAAAATGTCTCGAAAGAAGAAATAAATGTGTACAGTTCGATCGAATCTCGCACAGCTAATTAGTCCTTGCGACACTTGATCAATCAATCAAGCGACAATTCTTGATCACACGGGTACCCATGTCTTTCGACAATTGAATAGTTCGAAAACCTAATGGAAGAAAATACTCGTGACGAAATTTCCGATCAGTTCTCATGCTACACTTTCCTCGAAAATGATCCAGCCGAACGATCGATCTTCGTCACGCAGCGACAACGAATTCCTCGGATCGAGAGTCAGAGATGGTTTCAGAGAAATGGAACGCAGATGTAAAAATTGTCAAAAGCCAAGGAAAGAAGGTGATCGTTGCCTCAGACGATTTTCTCCATTTCCCATCTGTGCCAGGATCTCCTCAGCCCGAGTTGGTAAAGTGTCGAAAAGGAGCACGTGGCAGCTGTTTCGCCAGCCAGTCGATGTTCACCCAGAGCGTCTCGACTCACCTCGAGACTCTCTTAAAGGGATTACACCTCTTGCTTTTCCACAGCAGCTTCGTCGACGAGATTGGCATTCTCGGCAAGTCCCAGATCCCCTTGTCGATCACCGCAACACAACGCGACATTGGACAGCCAGCATTCGGCCCCCGAGAGGGTTCTCCGACGATTTCCGCCCGCTTATCTTCCAAACAGCCACGTACAAGCCTCTCCACGGGCTCTTGCACGCTCGATCTATCCACCGGAACCCGTATCAAGATGAAAGGAGAGGAGGGTACACTCTCGTGTATCTGAATATTGCTCGAAAAATCTTCCAGCACCGGCCCTGAAACGTTCTCTCGCTCGTGGACAAAAATTCACTTTCCAACCTTCCGCAGCCTGTGTATCTCCGCTTTTTATCCTATCAGGAAAAATTGATTCTAGTGCCTGGCGAGGTTGAAACTTCGTAACGAAGAAACTTGCAGGCGAGGCGGTTTGTTCCTCCGAGGGACGGAAAAGGCCCAGGAATTCTCCTCTTTTCCGCAACCGACGCGACCATCGAACGAGAGCGAACGAAACGTAACGAATTTCTAGACAGCGGCGGGGAGTGAAAAAAGAAAAAAAGAAATACACTCGCCTGTGTGAACGTTATTATCGGTCAGCCGAGTGTCCCTGGTGATTGGATCACTCCTTTGACCTTTCGCGATTCCGCCTCCCGCGGGTTCAACCCGTCTCGTAAATTTTTTAAACACGATCCGCTCCGATGGCCCACATATTCCTCGCCCGTTCCATCATCCACCGTGATCTCGCGATCGAGGATACCGACAGAGATCGTTCCACGTATCTCGCCTCTGCGATTCGTCTTCCCTCGGTTCCTGCTTCTGTGACACGAGATCGTCTCCGGATTTATATTGCCTCCATTCGCCCGTTCCATCATCCACCGTGATCTCGCGATCGAGGATACCGACAGAGATCGTTCCACGTATCTGCGATTCGTCTTCCCTCGGTTCCTGCTTCTGTGACACGAGATCGTCTCCGGATTTATATTGCCTCCATTCTAGATCTCCTCCACCGTTTACGAAGACGAATCTCGTCAAATTTCTCGATATTCGTGACCCGGTGCGACGTTTCTTCGCGTAGATCACGTAGAACGGTGTTTCAGCGACGTTCGATTCAGACAGCAGGCGAGAAACAGCCGGTATTTAATAAGACAACGATTTGCACGGGCTTATCTCAATTATCCTCGTCACGGTCCGCGTGTTTCGGAGCTTCGAATCCGGCACGAACGTTATCCCCCGCCCGATAAAATTTTAATTGAAAGTCCCCGCGGGGACGCGTCTCCTTTGACATTTAAGATCCTCCTGTTTCGTTGCGGAGCGCTTTCTAAATGCGGACAACCGGCCGCTATTCAATTTCGTCTCCCTTTTTTCTCTCCGTTCCACACCTCTCTCCAGCTACCCTGTGTGCGAGACTAGCTCGGTTAACTACGGAAAATAAACGCGTTCGTCACTGGGGGGTCTAGCTAGGAGGACGTGTTTAGAAGACGATTTCGATGGTTTCTAGGTGATTCACAGGTGACCTCTTCGACCTCACTAGCATGCTTCCTTTCTCGTTCGAAGCCAGAACCAGCATTACCGAAGATGAGAAGCTGTTTCTTCCTTAGTTCAATCACAGATGCTCCCTCCGGACTCTGTCGATCTGGATCGTCCAATTTCTCCAAATATTTCCATCTCCTCGAATTGCCGTATATTACGTAACAAATATTACAACGACCAACCATAAGAACGGTCCCCAGGGACCTATATCATGGCTACGACAACCCTGCACATCAGTCACGAGGAACTCGAGAAACAAGTTAAGATCACCCTTCGCCTTTTGCTAGAGAAAAGGAGAGAAGGAGAGGGAGAAGGACAGAGAGGATGAGGTGACGGTATTTCTCTTTCCGCGGCACACGTGTTCCCGCACTCACTCTCAACGGAAGCACAAAAGAGAGTCGACGAACGATATGGGGCTCCCGAGGGCGGGCGACGTCGTCGATCACGCAACCGCGTCGGGGGGATGATGCACGAGGTCGCGTGGCGGAGGTCGAAAACGCGTAATGTGCTCAGGACGACAGCCCGCAACCAACTGTGGCTCTTAGCCACCCTGTAGTTCCGCCACCCACCGCACAACCCCCGAACAGAGCTGGCTCTCGGCGCTTGCACGTCGCGCACCGTTTACGGATCACCAGAAATGTTTTCATCTGACCTACCCCCTGGCCGCGCGACAAATCGCACACGCGAAA
>NW_017100137.1:952826-956053 GCF_001263275.1 Habropoda laboriosa | reverse complement strand
TTTCACACTGTACACAGGGTGTCCTGGTAACTTAGGTAGAGTCTCTGCGACGCGACAATAGCCCGGTCGAAAATTCAACCCTCTGTTGGATACCGACCTACCGCGACGACGTGACTCGTGGATACGCGAGCATGGTTGCAGTCTTCGGTAAACCACGGCGCATCGCGAACACACTCGTTTCGCCAAATATTTTGTCGTCTAGTTGTTGGTTACCTGGGACCTTTGGTTAACTAGTGTTCTTCTAAACCCTACAAATACGGCTACTTCAAAAGCGGCGCCCGCGTTACGCGTTCAAATCTGCCGTAGCGGATCACTAAACATAGTGATGTCCGATACACTTTTGAATTTCAAATCTTTGAGCACCTGTGTTTCCGTCAATTTCATTATTCCGACACTCAAAACGATTACTTCGGCTCCTCAAGACTTTTACGACCACGCTATATATCGTGGCAAGAATTATGCAAGAGTAACTTCTTATGCAGGAGTAAGTAAGTGGTTGAAGTTCGCTCAAGATTTTGCATAGGAGGCTTCAGATTTGAAAATTCATCGCACAGACGTGCACTGTTATCACGCCACTGTACTATTAATACTCTTATTCAGTTTAATTTTAGTTTTTAGAGAATATCGGTGTTCTATTCATTCAGCTATCACGACGTTACCAAGTAAAAGCACAGCGAAGTGTTATTCGATATTTCCGTGCGATTTATCCGAATCACAGGTGGAATTCTATTCTCGTGAAATCACGCTTGGGGTTCTCCTATCAAGACGACACTTAGGAATCTCTCCGACGCTCCTCTGCTTCCTTATTTATGCCTAAATTCTAAGAGGGCGGTTACCACGCTCGTGAATCGACAATACGAAAAAACCCAGAGGGTTATCTTTAGCAAATCTAAGATTTCGCTGCTCACTTTGTCACATGTCGCATACCTACCAGAGGTCCGAGTCAAATTTTAGCCCGAGTGCTGTCAGCTAAGTGAGAAATTTACGGCACGTCGATAGCTATGGAGAGAGAGAGAGAGAGAGAGACAGAGACAGAGAGAGAGAGAGAGAGAGAGAGGAAGTGAAGAGGCGATTTTACACGCCTTATTTGTCCACGAGGAAATTCTAAGGTACCGATACCCCACAGAGACTTTTATGTTATTTCTTAAATAAAATTCGAGGTCTTAATTCAGAGTTGTACACTTTGTAGGCACGTTTTCAGAGGCTTCGACGGTGCTTATGGTAAATATGCATCCGTTGTTGGCAAAGTAAGGAAATTACTACAGGCTAAAATAAGAAAACTGGAGGAACGAAGAAAACGGTGGAATTGATTAGAAATCGATGTTTCAACGAAGGTGTAAATCATTGAAGTAGTAAAGTGAAGAATTTAGAGATCACGGTGTTGGAGATAATTATTTAATAAACCTCGATATAACGATCGTGAGATCACAAAAGAAGAATTGTCCCATGATAATAACGAAGATGATCATTAGTGTTCAATTCATTGCAAAAAATAAATATTCAAAAGAGCTGGAAAATTAATTTTCAGAATTCTGCAATCTATCAGTTTAAAAAATGACTCATAATTTCTAAATACAAGTGACTGACAAGAAATTGTACAATTTTATAATTTTTTCGAATTTGTAGGTAACAGTTAACTAAGAAATTTGAGGAAATTATAGTCTTCAACTTACTAAATGGGATTTATCAAACCAATGCATGCAAAATAGCCCTGAAATAATTCTGAAGGTGATTTAATATTTTTAACATGTTTATTCGAAGGTACAACATTTACGGATGATTCGAGGAACTGAAATTCTGGAAAGCTATGTCTTGGCCGGATTAAACGGTTTGCAATCCATTAAGTGCACAAATCCTGCACCAGTTGTATCGCGTTCCTGTAACCATTTTACGGAGTGTAATTTCAATCTCCTGCTGTCTTCCTTGTTTTCGTTAGATCTTAAGCAGCGATTAAACAATCGTGTATAACTGCGAAAGCTCAAATTTGTAATCTATAACTTACAAAAATTTCGTTAACTACACGTTAAAAATGAATACTCGAGCATCGTTTACACAAAATATCATACTTTTCTCTTTAATTCTCTAGAAAGAAATTTTAACAGAACAGTTTCATGGGCAAAGATTTTTTCAAAGTAAAAAGAAATGGATTCTGAGCCCTGGTGCACAGCCCTATGGATTTTCAATATATTTTTGCACCATATCTGTGAATACCAATACTACCACAACTGCAAATGATCAAAAACAAGCATCTGTCGAGCCACAGAACTATTCGCGAAATATCCCATTCGAAATGGCAATAATGTAACATTTTCTCTAACCTCTGAACGTTAAAGCGGGAATAAATTGTAATTTAAATGATTCTAAAGATGACCTAATGGTCTTGCAATGTTTATTTCAGAAATAAAATTTTGAATAAATAATAAAAAATCTCGATTTATTTGGAACTATGCTGGTTTCAATGAACACGTAATGAAATTGAATATAAAGTAGTCTTTTAATTTAATTTTCAATTTGGGAAATTTAGATTTTTTATTTATTTATTTTCTTTTTTTTTTTTTGTAAAAATCACAATATATTATCACTGTAACCGTATAATTCATAAGAAATTTCATTGTGAACCAATTTACGAAAAGCTTCTTTTTCCCTCGTCTTATTTCATTCCCTTAAACTTGCTGAAAGAATAACGTTGATAAAATTAGTTTGGAAAGATTAACGAAGTTTAACAAGATAAAGAGAGATCCTGCTATTTAAGTACGTAAAATTATCGAGACTACGATACGTATAGACTATTATAATCTTTATGATAAGAAGTATTATACAGGGTGAACTACGTAAAACAGGCCACCTAATTATCTTCTGTAGCGATGATGGTGCAAGAAAATTTTTATACGTAATTTAAATGGCTTCAAAGGGCGAGTAAGATGGGAGAAAAATTTTTTTAAAAGAAGTAATGGCAAAAGATAAAATGAAGTTTCACATTGATTGAAAATTTTAAAATCGAAGATCATTTTAGGCTCGTGCTATTATGCATGCTTAACCCTTTCGCGACTACCGCCGGTTATATCCGGCATACACTAAATGCTTCACACTGGCTAGCGCCGGTTATATCCGGCATCTAGTAAATGCTTCACACTAGCTAGCGCCGGTTATATCCGGCATACACTAAATGCTTCACACTGGCTAGCGCCGGTTATATCCGGCATCCACTAAATGCTTCACACTGGCTA
>NW_017100137.1:923261-952790 GCF_001263275.1 Habropoda laboriosa | reverse complement strand
AAAATACAGAACAAGGCCTCAACAACATTCCCTTTATCCAATACATCCTCAAGTCCTCTGCTGCTCCAACGAAATCCTCTAAGATTTTACACGGGCGCACTGGGAGCTCGAAAAACGCGAGACACTCATGGTGTGCACTAATGGCACGACGACCCGTACGTTAGTGGCGTACTGATACCTAGTTCCGCCGTCGCGAAAGGGTTAAATGCACATCAATATCTGTTACAATTCATGAAAAAGACATAGATAACCTTAAAAACAAATAGCATTTACAAAAAACATTGTTCACCTTTGAAACCGTTTAAATTACGAATGAAAATTTTCTAACCATAGCCAGAGAAAATAATCAGATGGCCAATCCTCTGTATGTGCTGAATGATGAAAAAAAATATTCATAAAGGCTAGCATTTCTCTGATTTTGAATCACAATAATGGAGAACCTTTGAGAGGAAAACAACAGGCAAACAGATGCAAATAATCCTCTACACGCATTCACCGCCCATCTCTTTCCGCAAACTCTTCCTCTGAACTTTCGTTAAAAGTTCTTTCGACACTTGATCTCCCAACTTTTACTCGCAATCTTTGCTCTTAAGAGGATTCACTCCCACAATTACATATATATAGATCCGCATCCAAAGCTGCCATTTTTAAAATCTTCCCCGTCCAAACATTCCTCTCCCTTTTCTCATTCAAATCTTTGCCACTTGGACGAAGTTCGGTTAATCTTTAACAAAATAGTCTCTATACGAGCTTTTAATAGAAACATGAAAAAACTAAGTGACTAAAGGAATACTTCAAATATTGTTATATTTATATGAGAAATAGCTTTGTGTGTATGTGTAAAATAAGAATGAAAAATTGAGGAATTTGAAAAAAAAAAAATAAGAATTACAAATTTTAGAAGAAATAGAAGAACTGAAAGGGCTAAACTGTTGAAGAATAAATTGGAGAACTCGAAAGAAAATGAAGTGAAAAGTTAGACAAAGATTGAGAAAGTGAAATGAAATAGGGATTAAACGTTGAAAAACAGGTTAAAATAAAAGAAAATAAAGACTAAAAACACAAAGTCCAATAACTAAAACGAAAGAGAAATTAAAAGTTAGAAAAGTAAAATGAAATAATACTGTGGAAAATAACGGGAAAAAAGCAGAAGGTGAAAATTGAAATAAAAGCAAAAAGAAGGGAATAAAAATGTTCAGAAAACGTTTGGAAATGACTCCGCTTATCGTTGCAAACGAATTTTCAACAAGAGAACAGGAGAAACGAAACAATATCACGTCGCAGACAACGGGAAATCTGCATACACATACTTCTGCCATGACTGATTAAGTTGACTAATCCAACGATAGTTTCGAAATGAGATGCGGAAGTTGTACAGAAGTTAGTGACAGCGGGAATAATTTAACCGGAACTCCGCAAGCCGACACAAGAGTCTCTGAAATTATTCAAACGCCGCTGCAATAAATCGCGAAATCATTGTTGAATTATTCCACCATGCATCTTTTCATATTTCACCGCTTTCTCAAATCTCCTCTCGGCGCTTTAGCCATATACAGAGAGTCCAATAATACGGGATCAACTTCAGATATGGATTGGATGTAACATTTGTTTGTACAAAATTTTTGTCACGAAATCGAGTTTAAAAATAAGTTTGTTATTGGTCGTAATGAACTTGTTTCAGCTACTGCTTTCATATAATATAAAAAAAAAAATTATAACTACCAATTAAAAAAAATTCGTGGTATTGTCATTATGCGAAAATTATTGTAAATATAAAAAATCTATCGACGCCATCGTATTGTAGATAAAAAATAACGAAACTTTGTCCTCTTCTGTTTTTCTCACAAATCTACCGTTTACGAGAAAAACGTTGGAAACTAATAGCGTGAACACCCTGTATATTTTTTCTGCTATATAAGACTAACTTTGTGGAAGAAATGTAATTTAAATCATGTTATACTTTCTGTACGAATATAATAGGTGTCCTATACCTTGTCACGTTTAACAACTATATTAACACATTATACAGGTGTACCTATAACTTCAAGATAATTATACACCCTCTTAATTACACGAATATTAACATTCTTCATCGCTGTGTAATTATCCGGAACGTATTCTACTTGTCTAAATGAAACAACGCAGACTAGAAGAAACGGAAGATATAATTCTTTAATGACGCTCTCATACATATACACTTCCGTTCGTAATTATTAGGACACCTGTTATATACGCGTTATTAGTTCTCCGCGTTTTTCTCGTAAGTGGTAAATTTGTAAGAAAAATGGAAGAGGACAAAGTTTCATTATTTTTGATAGACAATGCGATGGCTTGAATAGATTTTTTAAATTTGCAATAATTTTCGCATAATGACAATACTATGAATTTTTTTAAATCGATAGCTATAATTGTTTTTATATTACATGAAAGCGGTTGCCCAGAGAAGTTCAACAACCTACAACAAACACATTTTCAAACTCAATTTCGGGACAATGTGTGAAGTGGCATAATTAACAATACACTATTAGGTTCTTATTTTTATGATGGCACCCTACATGGAAATAGATATTTTGAAGTTTAAGGTATACGAAATTTCAAACTGAACCATTTTTTTTCAGGATCACAGTAATTTTGCAATAACTGTTTAGGTCTGCTTCACATTTAACAAGTGCCCTAACACTTGCGAACGGAAGTGTAGGTGTACCACATAGACTCTCCATCGTACAAAACCTCTAATGAGAAAATTCTCTAATGAGATGGAGATGTACATCAGCGGGAAATCTTCATTCTTACGGACAGGATCGTTGGATAAGTCTGTTTATTTGCATACTTTTCAGCTAACCGGGGAAATTTACATCAGAGAGACTGGTTGCCTTTTGAAGAGAGAAAAGGGAGAATTCTTTTTCCCGCGTTCCTGGGAATGTGGAAAAAAATTATTCCGTCTGCTGTAATAAAGTGGAGGAGATTGCACGTGAATGCACGTTGTTAAAAAGATATATGTGAGCCAAAAATCTGGAAGCTTGTGGTGTCGAGGAGACTGCAAATTTTTTATAACAGAAGCTCGCACAATAAAATTATTCGAGTTTTTAAAAAAAATGGAAATTCGATAATTCACGTTAAATAAAATACTCGAAAGTTCAAATGTAATCAACCATTCGAAACTCGAAGAATGTGAAAGGAGGAAGTTAAAAAAAGGTCAATTTTGGCATACGGCCGGAACGAAAAAATCTTTTACAGCATGATTTTACGCACCCTAAAGAGCAAAAAATGTAATTGCCATTTTTCCCGTAAATGATGGGAAAGTTATGAGAACCATCCGAGAGCACTGCGTGTCAATTGTCGTATATTGTCGTTAGAATAATAACAAACGAAGTAGGTCGTGTGTAAAGACATAGTTGTTTACTAAGAGACATTGTTTTTCCAGAAAAGAATAGAATATGTATATGTCTCGGGGAGACAACAGCAAAAAAAACTAATTTCTTGTTGGTTCATAGGTATAACACATCTTATTACAAGAAAAATAAACTTAGGATACGATAAAACGAAATTGTTGCAGTAATTAATCTAATTAGCTATACGTAGGCTCTCCTCTATTTTCAATTAATTCAATCATTCGATTGTGTACGTATATATACATACATATTATTCACGCATACGCATACCGTGAAACTGTAGCTGCGTAGCTCGCAGAGACACGCTTCTCGTTTGATTCTTCTCCCAAGCTGAGCTGTTCGTTGTGTATTTGAATTCGGTGCACTAGCTTCTTGTATGCAGCGGCACTTAATTCACACGAACGAATATGCTAAGTACGTAAATTGATTCGAAATCCACGCACAATCGAAACCGCTTTATTCGAGGGAGCACTGAATTTTCTACAAGACTATGATCGCACGGTACAAACGTCGTTCGTCGACGTACTCGTTCGGTACGCCCGTAAGCAGTAACTGCGTACGTGACGATCTTCCCGATTTCTGCTCCCTGTTACACGAAGCAGTTCTAGGAAAAATCCTAGGCGTGTGAGTGACCCTCAAGTACGTAACTTGGGCCTAGTCAACCTCACGTACCACACATTGCGCGAGACTCGCGATGTTTTTTTGCTAGTGAAACATAAGAAACTCGAGCAAAACACAAGAAACTCGAGCCAGAGTCGTTATTTGTATTATGTGGAACTAAACACGAAGCTACGTGCCATTGTGAAAGTAAAACTATCGGGAGAGAGAGCGATTGCTCTCGAGAGTATTTCTCGCGAGTGGACACTGCCCCTAAGCTTGAGTGTCCGAGAGTATAGCTCAACTGTCTGAAAGTAAACGTGTCGAGACTTGCTCTCAATTCATATTGCTGTCGGACAGTTGCTTTGCAAAGACGAAGTAGTTTCGTATTCTTGGGAGAATTCTCGTGCGAGTAAAAAATATCGGGAAAAGAAATTGGTCGAGAAATGAAATTAGCGATTTAATTACTCTTCGTTGAAGAAAACAAATTCATATTGCTGTCGGACAGTTGCTTTGCAAAGACGAAGTAGTTTCGTATTCTTGGGAGAACTCTCGTGCGAGTAAAAAATATCAGGAAAAGAAATTGGTCGAGAAATGAAATTAGCGATTTAATCACTCTTCGTTGAAGAAAAATCGGTGTTGTGGAATCCAAGGGATGTAGAACAGAGAAAATTGTAAATATATGATAAATGTGTAAATTGATTCGAAATGAACGTCAAAATTTTCAGAAAAATATCCGCGTATAATCGGAACAGCGTTGTTCGAGGAAGCACTGAATTTTCTACAAGACTATGATCGCGATGTATAAGCGACGTTCGTCGTTCGTCGTTCGTCGAGGTACTCGTTCGACTGCCTCGTAAACACCGACTGAGGACGAGTCGTCCTGCCCGATTTCTGATCGCTGTACGCTCGCAACTGTTCTGGGAAAAATTCTAGGCCTTAACTTCTTAGAACTCGTGGTATTTCTTGCGTGCCAAACATAAGAAACGCGAGCCTGGATTGCTATACGTACATCGAGCCAAACATAAAGCTAGCTGTCTGTTCGCGCACAGAAAAGAGTTAGCGGGAAAAGAATTTCCTGACTTTATATCACTTTTATTGGCAAAACCGAGAACAAACGCCACGCACGTGGTCTTAATACAATACAATACGCCATACTTGTTTTCGCTCGACGCATGCGCGGTCGCCGTTCCCAACGCCGCTCGGCGGACGCACGCCGATCACGGTAAAAAGACGCGCCCTTTTTAAATTCAAACCGTTACACTGCCCTTTTGAGAGTAAAACTATCGCGAGTTGCTCTCGAGAATATCTCTCGCGAGTGGACACAGCATCTGAGAGTGACTGTCTGAGAGCATCGCTCAACTCTCTGAGAGCTACGACTCGAATAAACAGTTGCTTTGCAAACACGAAGCAGTTTCGTATTCTTGACAGAACTCTCGTGCGAGTAAAAAGTCAGGAAAAAAAATTAGTGGAGAAATGAAATCACCGGATACACAGTTAAGAAATGCAAATTCTGTTAGAGTCTTACTTTTTTATTGTATCCCTGTCATGACGATTATTTTATTATATCTAAGTGTCATCAAAGAATTCCTTGTTTCGATTAATTTGTCATTAATTATTCTTCATTATTTTTGATTTTTATTAAACACTAATGTACAACAATCTTTGTAAATAACACTCAATATGAGTTTCTAATTTACGAACAGACCATCATCCGAAGAAAACGAGACGGAATATAAGTTATAAGTATGGTCATACTCTTACCTTGAACCGCATTTTTCATAACTTTCCCATCATTTCCGGGAAAAATGACAATTTTTCGAAAAAGAATTTTTCGTTCCGACCGTATGCCAAAATTGACCTTTCTTTAACATCCTCCGTTGAAGATTAGAAAATTAGCAAGTTTAAATTCAAAACGAACGAATAAAATGAAATACACTTCGAGGGAATGCACAAATTCTTCTTGCAATCTTTTGCAATATCGATAAAATAATTCTCGAGGGCTTGGGTTTATTTTATTGAAAAGAAACGAACAGTATTACTTTCGATCATAGCTATACAGGACTAAATATCAACGCCGTTCACCGTCGTTTTTACGATCATATTTCTGACCGCGGGATCAGAAATTCTTTTCTGTCGTTGGATAAACGAGCAATGCGTCCCTAAGGAATTCTTAAAGCATCCCACAATCCTTTTTGAACGACGATAAATTCTCTTATCGGCGTCAAAAGGGAAAAGAACTGCCGGCACAAGTGCGTATGATGTGCCTTTTGGCAACTCAGCTGGGAGATTCAGTCCATAACTAACAATTCAATATATACGGGGAGGAAAATTGAAAGGTACACGTGTTAAAAAAAAATAGTCCAGCGTGAAAATCGTTTAAATATTATTTTCAATATTCTATTAGAAATTGAAACATTTGTATTAAATTCTCGTTAATAAACTGACAATAAATTACAATTTTTCTCCTTCTTTTTTACAAGAATTTTTGTAACACTCTTAATTTTTCTGAAATTATTAGGTCATCCCATAAGTTCGTGTCAAATTTTATGATTTAGATCGATATTTCCAACAAACCTTTAAATTTGATATAACACGTAAGCACTTTCCCGGTCCACAACGTTCCACCTATTTTTTTGGTAAAACCATTATGTGGTCGCTATAGAATTTCCTTGGATATTTATTAGAATATTTTTCGCTATCGGCACGAACTTATGGGATGACCTAATATTATATTCGAAGATTAGAAAATATTTATTTATTTCTAAGAAAAACGTTAAATAGCAAACAGACGTTAGTTTTCTGCTTTGAAGCAATTTTACGAATCTTTTATTCATCTACTCGGATGGTACAATGCTCGTATACATGGTGTCCCAGTTGTAATAATTTACCAAAGTCTTTCTATGGCCTTTGTACATCGGTGGTTTCGCGACGTGACACAATTTTTATTGGAACATCAATTTTTCACGTACTTTTTCCTTTGTAAAACTTCTTCTGAGATAAAAGTAAAAATTTAGATTACTCTTCTACAGTTTAACATTCTTTTTACAAAAAACTGGCCATTTAAAAGTCACTTGGTTCCTGGTAATTCTGAAAATTTCCAAAATTTCAACGACGTTTCATTTCTGACACACTTGTCGCGCCCCGAGAAGATTTATCGTCGCATTTATTGACTGGAAGCACAATGTAGCTTCATTTGCTCCGTCCAATTTTACGATCTCTGTATCTCATAAAGCTTACCAGCTTAAAATGATAAAACGACTTCGACTGATAAATGACTTCTGACGAAAGGATTCGAGCAACCTTTTGGCGGCTGTAACGCGAAGCTGAATGGCAATCGATATAAAAGTAGGATTACTCGTATCTTTGAACTTCCACTGCTGCCAGTTATCATCTCGTCTTGATCGAAAAATTCGACAGTGAAATGTAATTTTAGGTCGGATTAGCTTTCGCATTTATGCTACGCCAATTCTCCGTTTCTTTTACTATTATTTATTTATTTTAATACGTGATTATTTTAATATTAACACGCAACCTGTTGTTAATTCAGTATTATTTATTTATTTTAACATGTGATTATTTTAATATTAATACTCAACCTGCTGTTAATTCAGTATTATTTATTTATTTTAATATCATATTTATATTTACTACTCTAATATGGAAATACGGAGAAGGCAGTACATTCGGGAAATTATAAAATAAAAATTTGCAAAATGATAACTTTCTTAAAATGTCAAATAAAGTAGGTATATTTGGGAAGTTATAAAATAAAAAATTGCGAAATGATAACTCTTTTAAAATGTAAAATTAAATAGATATACTTGGGAAGATATAAAATAAAAAATTGGAAAATGATAATTGTTTTGTGCGAATAAATAGTACCTATACAGCACATTTTTACCTCATAGGTATTTTGAAAGAATCATAATTCTTCGGTATAGTAGGGCACTGCTCGTTCTATTCATAACATGTAAAACTTCTTGCCAAGAGATATAAATGATGAAAAGGCCACCACAATTGTCAGAGCTGCGCATACATTTTTTAGTTTCGAAATTGCATGGAAAACTCGTTTGAAAAGGGAAACCCTCGAGTTCTGTACAATAAAAACGAGAATCCTATAGCTGGAATTTCGTACAATTTAATTTCGCAAGTTATACAAAAAAATGCTTCTTTTGTGGTAGACAATAAATTATAAGAATTTTTATCGTTAAATACCACACGACGTAAAAAAGAATTACACAACACTCGATAAAACATGCTTTCCATTTATTGTAAAATATAAAATAAACAATACCATATTTTTAAATTAGAATAGCAAGTGTGCAAGATATGAAAAAATTTGTTTGAAATAAATATTATTTATTTCCAAGAGAATTACCCAATTTCCCAAAATTCCTCTCCATTTCTAAGAAAAAGGATTTGTAACTCTTTACGTAGCTTATAAAATATAAAATACGAAATAACAGAAAAAGTTGTATTTGAAATTTTATTTACCTTAATTCACTTTTATCGAATATTATATCTGCTGGTAAAAGTGTCAATTGTCCAGTTTTCAGGAAAAATGTAAGACACACGTAAAGTTAGCAGTAAATGCATATTTCATACCATTTGCAATATTTCATACTATTACGGAAACAGATCTGCATTTAAAATGCAAAGGATGATGAAGGAGCATAAGCACGATACAGCCGCGAAGAAAAAGCAGCCAGGATTTCCCTCGTGAAAGGTCAAGCACCGTGGTATAAAAGGGTTTTCTATTCGAACAATAATACGTTTCCCGTTGTTAAAGTGCGTCAGACGAACGACATTCCTCGTTTGAATACAAATATCACGGCCGCAAAATATTTCACGACTTCTGAACCACGTAGAATATTGAGAAATACCTCACTGTCCGGCAAATTGATTGGACACTCTTCCACCCCATTTGAAATTCATAAAAATCGAAATGTGCAAAAGACGGGAAACGCTGCGATGACAGAGTTTCATGTTTAACTTAGCATTTGAACATTTTTTCATTTTTGTTCCATTATCGGAATTCCGTTGCTATAATTTTCATTTCGACTACACTCCTTCTGAATATCGACAAACAATGAAGATATCCTAATCATCTATCCTTCTTTTCCATTTTATAATTCACTTTTCTTACAGAACTGTATTTCTATGATTTTGTATTAATGAAATATAAATAACAGAGATATCCTAACAATTCATCCTCCTATTCCAATTTAATAATATACTTTTTATACCAATGGAAATATCTGTGCTAGCTCCGACGATACGGAAAAGAAACCAATGAAATATTTTGTAAGAGACACCACGTGAAATGTCACAGTTGATTTCCTGAAGAATTCTCAGAGATAGCGATTAATTTTTTTACAACGAATTAAAGTTGTTCAAGGCAATTTATGGGGTTATTTGTGGCTGAGCTGTGTACAAGACACGGGAAAATTTTTTTATAAATACAAACAGGAGTAAGGGTTGGGTATACTAGCCAGATTATGGCTAATTCAACGCACGCATACTTAATTATTATTCAAACTCGGAAATAAGCTCGGTATGACAAAATTTGTAGTATCGGGGGCCTCCGTACCCAAATAGGAAACCAAGAAGTGGGAAAAGGGAGGGAGTGGTTGGCGGAGTGCGCAAAGCCCCAGCTTGCTAAGCCGAAGGTCCCGGGTTCGATTCCCTGTTGGTCCCTCGAAATTTTTCCGTTGGTTTCTACAAATTTTATTCCATATTATCGACTTTATTTACACGTGAAATCACCTCCTTTCAGGTTGTACCAGAATCTCGTAAACACACCCGGTATATTAATATACCGCCCTTCTCAGTCAAAGGATTAATGTTTCAAGCTTGCAAAAATTGCAAGTGCAAGCATTCAAAGTTATAGCCCAGAAAAAATCCACAAAAGTACAGTAAATTCGTTCAAAATTCAAACCAATTACCAGTCACTGGTGTTAATCATCGCTAATTGCAAATCGTGCCTACAGTGAAACAATTTAATAAACAAACAAATCGCGAGAGTAATGGTGAAAGTGGTAATCTTGGGGGAAAAACGCGAAACTCTGGCAATTTTAATCGTCGCCCGTAAAAAGCTTTTCTAATTTCGACCGATGGTCGTTCGAAACGAACGAAAAACGTAGGAATATTTCACGGCACGTGTAGTACGCCTCCTCGAATCGACATTTCGCGGAACGAGTTCATTCTAGTCACGAATCAGCCACGAGAAACGAACACGGCCGAAGTTTCCCGTCAGGCTCGATTAATCGAGCATCGTTCCCGTTTTCCAGTCAGAAGAATTTTCAATGTTTCGGGGGGTGAGAAGGGGGTTGAAACTCGTACACACGTAACAGAGGCTAAAGGCTCCTCGCCAGTAGCTTAGGAGCGAATAATAGAGAACGAAACCGGCTCTCTTTATGAAAACCAATGTTTCCACCGTTCTGACAGCGCGATTATATCGAAATTACACGGAGGTATCGCGTTATGAGATATCCAATGATTCGAATCGCAATTGAGCCTATCGATCTGACCACATTATCCACTTTAAACTCTCGACATCAAGTGTACAGAACTAACTCCCTCGCTATACATTTGTTCGATGTGATTTTTCTCGATTAATGTTGCAAAAATGTCAATGAATTATTTATCCAGAGATTTAAATACGACGACAAAAGTCGCTGATATAAAAATGAAATTACACTTCAGAATTGTGTGCTTTTACTAAATGTATCGAAGAATAATATTAATGATAATAAGATTGGCAATAAAAAAAAATTGGGGTCTGTGTGTGTGTGCATATACTGCAGCCTTAAATCCCGGATAATGTAATTTTGTACTAATTCTTCGCAAGTTATGTACGAAAGTTAATATTTCGTTACATTTCCATTATAATAGTAATTATATAGGTTCCGTATTATCTGATATTCGGATAATTAATATTGGATTTAAAATTCACGACGGAGTAGTAAGTTTTAGAAATTCTCTGACATTAATGCCTCGGCGACAGAGATTTACGCAACGAGCTTTTAAGATTAAAGCATCGAAAAGATCACAAGTTTCTGACGTAAACGTAAAAAATTAGACATCTTCGACGTCAGGCCTCTTAAGCTTGCGATTAGAGCATTTTGATGTCAACGTTTCAAAGATAACGCTTTGCTCTCGATTTTTCGAGAATTTGTCAATATCAGGAAAATCCTTCAAGTTTGAAAATTAAAATTGCAGTCGTTGAAGTTCCTGACAAACTTTGGTCAGAAGATCGCTTAATGTACAATAATAAACATAAATGAAATAAAATATCCTAATCTCGTGAGACGTGTCATAAAATATTCCTGATATACGACTACACTTAACAAAATTCGGAAAATAATAATTATCATATTGCAATAATTTAAGCATTTGTATACATTTTGATGATACCATTAATTTATCTCTTTTTCCCTCTTTCCAACAAGCTTTTCACACTCTTACAGGATAAACTACCTCCACGGCTAAATACTAAAATATTCAATAAAAGCACGAGCAATAAATTTCAAAATATAACTTTCCTATTGAATAAAAATTTCATATTTAAACACCAAATGTCCAAAAATTCCGTGAAAAGTGGATTAATAGCTAGGTATTAGAGGAAAACAGATTTCCAACAGTCTCTTTCATTTGTATTTACTAAAAATTTCATATTTCGCATTTAACACTCGTATTTCGATTTTTATGTGTAACACGTGGAATTAATACCCTTGCAATAGAATGACAAAAGTTTACCGAACATTATGGAAATTATTTTAAATAGAAAAGTGTAATTCCAGTGGAGTTATATTTCTTTCAAAATGAACGGCAAAAAAACCTAATAATTGCCAAATAACCGTAAAGTACATTTTTTTTAAATCTGCCATAAGTATACAGAGGCCAGTTGCAAATTCCAAATAAAAAAAACTTTCAATGAAAACATCAGTGAAAGTACCATATTTCCATGCGTATTTTTTCACCCTTATTTTCATGAGATATTTTCAGAAAAAAAGAACAAACAGTATGAGCCTACCTTTGAAAAAATTTGCGTACTTTTCGCACCTCGGTCCTTCCCAAAGGACTCAACATTCTCCAATAAAATCTAATTCCCACTAACACGTTCACTCCAAATGATCGTCGCTAATAACCACGTGCGAGCAATTACTGCAACGTGAAAACTCAATTGAAAAGAAAAGAAGAAAATTCTCAGCAATCTCTCTCGTTCATCTTTTTCATCCGAACGCGTACGGAACATTAGCGAAGTGTAGCAAAGAAGTTACACGTTTAGCTGTGGCAAGAGTTTCGTCGTCGCTATCGCGGTAACTTTTACCCACCAAGAGAAACGCGCCTGGCTTCGAAAGCGTTCGAGCATCCCTCGACGCTTGTTTCACAAAAGATAAGTCAGTGGGAAAAGGTATCGGGCCGTGAGCAGTCGGAAGATCGGGGACACGAGGTTGCTATACATCGAAATCGGTTGAACGCGGTTTATTCACGGCGGCCCGGTGTCTTTCATGGCCTCCAGAACGCGGATGGGAAAAGTTTGATTAACTCGTGCAACGGGTTAATTGATTTTATTAGACACTCGAAAGGAGCAGCGTCTGAGAAACGGTAAAGATGCTTCGTGGGGAATAAGTTGGTTAAAACTTGCCAATATTTATTTATCGTTCCTGAAACCTTTTCGTATCCTTTGAATTTACCGCGTTGTTACATCTTACTGAATATATTAGGTCATCTCTTAAATAATGTCATTTTGTAAGTCGAATTTCGGGACAAAAGTAACAGTACACCAAATTCTCTTTTTACACGGTCTAGAAAAATAAATTCGATTTCCTTTTTACACATTTTCATTCGATATTTCGAGTGACGATAGTGATTTTGAACCAGTCTTACGCAAGCGAACGCGTATGATATCCGACGCTGACAGCGAATAAAGTTACGTTGTTTTCGTCACTATCGCTGTTTTCGATTTTTAATTCCTGAATTTCTGATCATTTTTAATTCACATATGTTACTTTTACTCGAAGAATTAGGGTGCTCCAACGGTTTTTCGGAGCAACGCAGGATAGGACGCGGAGAGGACACTGTTAATATAGACGCCGAGCGAGAAGGACACCCGAGTACTTTGGCAGCCGCTTACATTTATAAAATAATACATTTTGGTTAATAGCCTATCGCGTGTTACGTTTATTTAAGTTGTGCTAACACATACTAACGTTTTATTTTTTTGCAGAGTGTAAGGAGCCGCTTTCTACTCCAGGAAACTCACATCACCCCTTCTGTTTCAACTCCCAGACTTACGTCTGAATAAAAAAAAAAGGAAGAAGAAAAGCCGAGTACCTTGGCAGCCGCTTACATTTATAAAATAATACATTTTGGTTAATAGCCTATCGTGTATTACGTTTATTTAAGTTGTGCTAACACATACTAACGTTTTATTTTCTTGCAGAGTGTAAGGAGCTGCTTTCTACTCCAGGAAACTCTCATCACCCCTTCTGTTTCAACTCCCAGACTTACGTCTGAATAAAAAAAAAAGGAAGAAGAAAAATAGCGCGGACACTCAGTTGTATATCCTTGCATCAAGGAACGCCCCTGTACAAAAGCCCGTAGACAATAAACTTGTGTGAATTAAATCCTGTGATAGTCACTATCGCCGCTCCTATCCCAGGTAAACTCCTTGAATGGACTGACCGAAACCGGGGGCCCCCAAGGTAAGAAAGATACGTAACAATCGAACGAAAATAAGAAGCAACGTTACTTATGGAATGGCCTAATAGTTACCATTCTAAATATGTATAATCTTCACGTTATGACTAATAAATCGATAATTAAATAATTCACCTTGTTTATCTAGTCAAAAATGATACCAAATCCCAATATTTATTTATCGTTCTGAATTATTTTCAAACGATTAATCGTTTTAAATAGGATACTTATGGATACAAACGAGGCGAATAATGTCACCAAATTTTTCTGCAGATATATTATGTACGCTCAATTTTGCGACGACGAAATACACTGTGTCTCTGTATTTCTGTAAATAAAATGAGATGAATGTATTGTTTACATTTTTCAGGACAAACTTAATACCGTTATTACTGAAATTTTCGGCCACGATAGTCAACACCCATTTTCATTGACCTAATTCATGTTTCTTTGCTGCACTTGGTGGAGAATATTGTTTAAATTCAATGGAAGTTTACCTGTATTCTTTTGAACTTCGGTAAGTTCAGTCAGAATTATACATATACTGTACCGCAACGTGAATTTAAATAAATTACGTTGAACTGTAGCATACATACGTTGTTTTAGTTTGGAATAATTTTATACACACCGAATTCACAGAGAAAATAACGCGAGACAGTATAATGTATAGTTATAATCGTTGTAACATGTAAGCAAAACGTGAAATTTAACGTAATTTCATGGTATTATAAGAAAGAAACTTTGAATAAATTCTTAATTCCTCTAAAAAGAATCATTTAACACAATAATTTTAGCTTTACTATGGCTATTCTTCATGTATGATCACAGGTCAACCTGATTTTTAATCGTTATAAATTTTAAATTTAGTATTGTAGTAGGATTTTATAGAATGCAAGGCTATTCTTTGGTATCTGGGAAAAAACACACAAAAGTTTATTTATCTTTCGTCGATACCTTTCCCTAAACCTTCAACATAATTTCGAAATATTTTATTCGAAGCGGAGTATTCCAAGTCAGTATCGATAATTGAAGAAATTATTTGATTGTATTTAAAAGAACCGAAAGGAGAATATTTAAAGTCTGATATTAAATGTCTAGCAAGTACCAGTAATTGGTAAAATGATTTATATTTGTTTTAAAAGGAAAATTTCTAATAGGTATTAGTTAAAATGAATTGTTATTCAGTCTATTGTATTGAAATTCTAATTGATTCTAATGTATACAAGTGTTACAAGAAGGCTGAGTGTGTACAGGGTGGACATAGGCTAGCTAGTAGCCCCCGACCACTCTATTCACATCTCAGAACCTTCAGGTCAAAATACGCCGCGAAGTGTCTATGGCCCAGTATAAAGGGTGAATAAATTCGCGGGACATCGGGGGGTCCTTATATGCCTGCGGTACCCTCTCCCCAAAGTCATTAGCAAAATCGTCGGTTAGGTCAGGCGGGAAATTTTCGCGGGAGATTTTCGCGGGAGATTTCCGATATCGTAACACGGTATAATTTATCAATTTTCACAATTTTGTTATAAATTTATACTTCCGACAATTTGTTATAACATTGCATATAACAATTTATACGTTTTTACAATATTCTTCAATGGAAACATAGGTTTTAGCGTTCTCGTTACTTACTCGTGGTTAAATTAATTTCGTAGGGATTAAAAATCAGGTTGACCTGTGGTCGTATATTAAAAATAACCATAGTACAGCTAAATTTATCGTGTTAAATAATTCTTTTTACACGAATCAAAAATGTATTCATCGTTTGTTTGTTATAATATCGTGAAATGAATTATATTACACATTTTCTCTATTCACACTGAATTTAAAGATTATAACGATTAAAAATCAAGTTGACCTGTGGTCCTTTATCAAGAATAATCATAATAAAGCTGAAATTATTGTGTTAAATAATTTTTTTAATACGAATTAGGAATTTATTCAACGTTTGCTTGTTACTACTTGTTACAGTATACTGTCTCGCAATGTAAATTTAAGTAAATTAGGTTGAACTGCACAGAAAATGCACAGAACTGCACAAATAATTCATTTCACGATATTATAACAAACAAACGTTGAATACATATCTGATTCGTGTAAAAAGAATTATTTAACACGATAAATTTAGCTGTACTATGGTTATTTTTAATCTACGACCACAGATCAACCTGATTTTTAATCTTTACGAAATGAATTTAATCACGAGTATGTTTCCATTGAAGAAAGTTGTAAAAACGTGTAAATTGTTATAATTAACGTTGTAACAAATTGTTGGAAGTATAAATTTATAACAAAAAATTGTGAAAATTAATAAATTATACGTTATTATAACATTACAATAGAATGCAAAATAGAATTACAAAAGAATCGGCGATTTTCCACGAAAAATAATCGATTCCCGCGACAAATGATCGATTTCCCGCGAAAAATGATCGGTTTCCCGCGAGAAATGATCGATCTCCCGCGAAAAGTAGTCGGTTTCCCGCGAGAAGTAGTCCGTTTCCCGCGAAAAGTAGTCGGTTTCGCGCGAAAAGAAGGTTTCGCGCCCAATCTTCCTAACGACTTTGCTAATGACTTTCGGGTGGGGGTACCGAAGGTATATAAGAGACCGCCGAGGTCGCGGGAACTCATTCACCCTTTATACTGGGCCCTAGACACTTCGCGGCATTTTATATATTTTGATTTTGAGTTGTGTATAGGGTTACTCTCCCACTCTGAAGGGCGACCGATGGTAATCCCTCGTTCTCTCCCAGCAGAGTACAGCAAGACTGCTTGGCCGCGTCCGCGGCCGTGGTATATATAGTTGAGCGCTGCTAATGAAGCGCGGCTTGTCAACAAGACGCGTCGTTAAGTGTTTTCCCGCGCGAAACCGCGGGACTCCCGCGTAAAACCGCGAGTCTCCCGCGTAAAACCGCGGATCGCAGGCTAGTTTCTTTTAGAAGCTTCTATCGCTTCGCGATTATTTGATTGACGACGAGGATAGAGAGTCATCCCTTTCACTTCCTCTCGCGGAATGGAAATTTTTGTCGCCGTCTTCGTTCATGGTTGTTACAGTGTAAATAAAGAAAATGTATAATATCATTTATTTCGTGGTGTTGCAACAAACAAACTTTGAATAAATTCTTAATTCCTCTAAAAAGAATTATTTGACACAATAATTTTAGCTTTACCATGGCTATTCTTCATATGTATATGATCACAGATCAACTTGATTTTTAATCTTTACGAAGTGAATTTAATCACGAGTATGTTTCCATTGAAGAAAGTTGTAAAAACGTGTAAATTGTTATAATTAACGTTGTAACAAATTGTTGGAAGTATAAATTTATAACAAAAAATTGTGAAAATTAATAAATTAAAATACTCGACTTCGAACTTCGGTTTAGTCATAATTCTATTAATGTTATAATAACGTATAATTTATTAATTTTCACAATTTTATTATTAATTTATACTTCCAAAAATTTGTTAAAACATTACATATTATTATTTATACATTTTTGCAAGTTTCTTTGACAAATAAGTACGTTTCAACGATCTTATTACTTTCTCGTTGTGAAATCAAGTTCGGAGGATTAAAAATCAGGTTGACCCTTGGTCGTAAATTTAAAATAGCCATAGTGAAGGTGAAATTATTATTTTAAATAAATGTTTCTATACGAATTAAGAATCTATTCAACGTTTGTTTGTTGCAATACCGTGAAATAAATTGTATTATATATTTTCTCAGTTTAGACTGAATTTAAAGTTCGTAAGGATTAGAAATCAGGTTGACCTGTGGTCGTAGATTAAAAATAGCCATAGTGAAGGTAAAATTATTACGTTAAATAATTGTTTTTATACGAATTAAATATTGATTCAACGTTTATTTGTTGCAATACCGTGAAATAAATTGTATTATATATTTTTTCTGTTTACACTAAATTTAAAGTTCTGTTTACATGTTATAACAATTAGAATGTAGACGTTTTGCCGTTTCACGGTTTTTCCTCTGTTAATTATGTGTTTATAAATCATTTCAAACTAAAGCAGCACCATGCCCACCCTTAATTAAACCGTCTCAGTAGTTTACCGTAATTAATAATCTATTTTCGGAATTTATGCGAGAATTTTTGAATTTTAGTAAATACTAGAGTCAGTGTCCACCCTGTACACACTCAGCCTTCTTGTAACACTTGTATACATTAGAATCAATTAGAATTTCAATACAATAGACTGAATAACAATTCATTTTAACTAATACCTATTAGAAATTTTCCTTTTAAAACAAATATAAATCATTTTACCAATTACTGGTACTTGCTAGACATTTAATATCAGACTTTAAATATTCTCCTTTCGGTTCTTTTAAATACAATCAAATAATTTCTTCAATTATCGATACTGACTTGGAATACTCCGCTTCGAATAAAATATTTCGAAATTATTTTGAAGGTTTAGGGAAATAAACATTTGAATTTTAGTCATCGTTGTTCTTCAGACTTGTCGAATAGGATATTGAAATGACTTTGAGAGGTTGCTTTTTCGTTACAGCAATTGAAATTGATTTGAAATTTTTCTTTCAGTATTTTTCATATATTTTCTCTGATATTGAATTTATTTTATGACTTGCTATTTTGTTTATTAATAATTTACCATCCAAGGAATTTGCATGAATTGCGTGTTAAGTAGTTAGTTGATTTATTATTGTATATTGTGAGCTGATTTGGAACGAGTGCACTACACTCGTGCACTGTGCCCACCCCAAAATTTAACCGTCTCAGTAGTTTACCGTAATTAATAATCTATTTTCGGAATTTATGCGAGAATTTTTGAATTTTAGTAAATATTAGAGTCTGTGCATCGCGTATTGAAACAATAGCTTCATCCCTAGTTCGTTTATTATTGAATATTTTTACGCGTTTAACTTATGCTTCTCCCCAATTCTCGTCGCGTATTTTATTCAAATTTTCTTACATTATAGAATCGAAAAAGATACGAATCCGCGTTTGTTCTTTTCTTTCAATTTACATACCGCGTTTATTTTACACTTTCTTTCAATTTTTCATTCGCGTTCTATGAAAGTTTAGTTTAATAATAAAATCTGCGGTTTCTCCCTTTCTGAATAAATCGCGTTTCGAAGTATTTTTCGCGTCGTCCACTCCACAGTGACTCACATATTGTGAGTCTGTGAGTCTTGGAACATGAACGGCGAGGGACTGGAATGATCTGAGAGGAAGGATGACAATCTGAGAGGAAGGAAGGAGGAAATGCAGTCAAATCGACGTTACAGAGCTAAGCTGCTTAATCAGCGAACGGTGAGTTACAAAAATGGGTTTTTTTCTGGTGATACGGTTAAGTAGTTAGTTGTGTTGTGTATTGCCAGCTCAAATATGAGCTGGCTGCCCCAAATTAAACCGTCTCAGTAGTGTTTCGCAATTAAAAATCGGTTTTCGGAATATATACGAGAATTTTTGAATTTTAGTAAATACTAGAGTCGTTGCATTGAGTATTATAATAGCTTCATCCCTAGTTCGCTTTATATTGAATATTTTTACGCGTTTAATCGATACCCTCCTTCAAATTTACTTGCGTTAGATATCAATTCGCGGTTTATTCTTTTGCTTTATATACATCGCGTTTATTTCATATCTCTTTTCTTTTTTTTACGTTTATTCTATTTAAAGTTAACTTGATTCTAAAAATCGAGAATAATATAATATCGCGGTTTCCCCTCTTAAATAAATCGCGTTTCGAAATACTTTTCGCGTCGTCCATTCCACAGTGACTCACATTTTGTGAGTCTGTGAGTCTTGGGAAATCAACGACGAGGAAATGGAATGATTTGCGGAAGGATGACGATCTACTCCACTTTTCGCGCGTCACCCTTTCACAGCTTTCCAAGTCTGGTGGGTCTTGGGCATTGGCTTTGGGTCTTTCAATCTATCATTGTGGGCCACTGGTGGGATGAAAATTCAAGGCTGAGGGGAATTTCAAAAGTTTCATGGGTCTGAGAGAAGCTTCAAAGTGAATTATGGTACAAAATCGAAGGCTGGGAGGACTGAAATTGGTCACTAAGTGTATCTCAAAGGTTACAAATGGTGAGTCCTATGAATTATTTATCTTGTCAATCTAATTTATATTCTGTTTCAGTGTTCCAGCGAAATTTTGTTAAATTGTAATAAATTCGCGGTTTTCCTTACTAAATAAAATGAAAATAAATTGCCTCGGCGTTCTTGATCGTAGAGATCTATTCTCAAAGCCTATTGTTGCCAATTCTGATGAGATAAAAGGTACCGAGAGTGCTGAAATGGTTCAGGGTAGGAATAAAGTCTATTTAACAATGTCCACCTGTGTGGTCTGCGTTTAGGGAGTTGTATGTGTTTTCGATGATCGATTAAATATTCTTTAGGTGAATATTTCGAGCTCGTATAAGAGTTCAATTTTCTCCAATTCGAAAAAGAATTTTGCCTTGAGTTTTAATTAGGTATTCCATTGCTACGATTTCATATAAGAAAAATATCCTAACAATTTAATCTCCCATTCCAATTTAATAATATACTTTTCTTACAGAACTTCGATACTGCGATTTTAAATATGAAAGTGAAATATATATAAAAAAGATATTCTAACAATATATTCTCCTATTCCAATTTAACAATATATTTTTCTTACAGAACTTCGATACTACGATTTTAAATATGAAAATAAAATATAAATAATAAAAATATCCTAACAATTTATCCTCCTATTCCAATTTAATAATATATTCTTCTTACAGAACTTCAATACTACGAGTTTACATATGAAAATAAAATATAAATAACAGAGATATCCTAACAGTTTATCCTCCTATTCAAATTTAATAATATACTTTTCTAAACAGAACTGTATTGTATATTTGAAAAATTTACCGTTTTATTGCAGGTTAGCTTTAAGTAATTCTAAGATAGAAAATTGTACCGAGTGTGAACGAGTGTCTTTAAGTAGTTCATAAGATAAAATAAGCTAGCATAAGAAAATAAAAAAGAATTTAATTCATCTGCCTATGGACGTCGTGGGATGCTTGCGTTTTAATTTTAAACGTAAGACAAAATTTGTTAAAAAATTGTACCGAGTGAGTGAGTGAATTATACCGATTAATATTCGTTGGTTCATAAAATAAAATAAGTTAGAAAATAAATTATTCCATAAGGTGAAATAAGTTTGCATAAGAAAATAGAAAATAAAATAGAAATAAAATAAGTTAATTCTAAGATAGAAAATTGTACCGAATACCATGTGCGCGCTTTCTTACAGAGATACGCTTTCTCATTTCTATCATAATTAAAAAAAAGCCTTCTGAATTTTTACTATCGTCGATATCAAACGTAGAACAATAATATTCTCGCGAATGTCAATTCTCGACCGCTCAATTCCTTCGAGTGATCGCGAATTGTTCGTTTCGGTCTTTTAATCCAACCACGATTTATCACTTTTTAACATCGTATTAAGGAGGAATATAACATTTTTTCAGTTTAAATATTGCATCGCGAATGAGAAAACGATTAACATTATAATTGAAAATGAAATACAAGACACTCGTATATCGTACCGCGAATTATTCTAAAGACACGAATTTTTCATAAAAGTTATCTATTTCCTTTGCTACAAATGAGAAACGCGTATCTCTGATGATAGAGAGCTGCCCGTAGGGCCCCTGTTTTTGTCGGGTCCCATGCGTAGTCACCTCCTCGTGGTGGGACCTGGTAATTGGTATCCTTTTCCAAAGAAAATTCTCACTTTTGCAAAAGGATACCAAGCTGAGAACTACGCGTACCCGTGGTCTGATTCTCACGAATACAGAGTGGACTGCGGGTACAAATTATTCATTCTGAGATGCGAGCGTTTTAACTTTAAGCAGTTCGTAAGGTAAAATAAGTTAGCATAAGAAAATAGAAAATATTCTAGTTCGTAAAATAAAACGAGTAATTCTAAGCTAGAAAATTGAACACTACGTGCGTGTTTCTCATTTATAGCTAATTAATAAAATGCCTTGATGCTTTTTGTACTTAGAGAAGCATGGGAAAATACTTCGACTACTAAGAAATGATACTATCCTAAGTAAAGAGTGGACTGTGGATACTGAATTGTAGGAATGATATGGCACCGAGTCTACAGAAAGATAGAAGAGTGTATCTCTCGAAAAATATGTTTTAAACCGTAAAAATCCTAATATCCCAATCGCTGGCACGTGTAATAACAGCACCTAATTGAACAAATTAAATCTGCGACTCGTTTCTTGGAAATTTTCCAAATAAAATTACGAACGATAAAGAACGATGTACATAAAAATGTGTCACGTTAGGTTAGATTATTGAGATCCCTAAAGTACATTAGGATACGTGAATATTAAAATTCCGGAAATGTTAAGTATACCCAATAGACACTTAGAGACGAGAACTTCCGATATTTAGATTCACGAACGATTTTTTCCGTATATGATTGATCCCAATAAATATTCCACACAAATTTCATCATGAAATGATGCATTATGCATACGATATAATGTCACATAATGGTTATTTGAATAATACAACGTTGTACAGTATAATACTGGCTTGCTTAATAACTTGTTTAGCCTCGATTGAAATTCAGTAAATAACTTGGAAATATCATTAACGATAGTAATTTGACTAATAGCAGATTAATTGTTATCATTCTTACTAATGCAACTTCGTTTCAATCTATAATTCCGAGCAATAGCTCTACCCTATCAGTGTCACATATTAAATGCCAATTTCCATTTACATTATCGCTAGAAAAATACACAACTTCAATTACGAAATCTGTATAAAAACATGCACCTTCTACTTTCCATCAAACTTCAATTATTCTCGTTCCTATGACAAAATTCACCGATATCTAACTTTATTGTTGAGTCTATGCAGAAGTTGCACCGTATGTTTCTTTTCTTACTGAAATTTTCACAATTAGTCTTATTATTTAGATATTTTCGGCCTCCTGGCTATGAAAAGGACCTGGCTTACAACGTATTATTTCCTTATCCATTCACGCTCTTGTCACTCGCACACTTTTCTTTTTCTCTCCTTGTTTTTCGTCGCATCAACTACGAGGTCATTAGCGACGTTGAACAGTCTGTGTTGTTTAGCTATATTTTGTCGGTTAGTTTAGTGCCTTTGAGGTGGGTGAGGAACGTCGTTACACTGTTTTCACCTCAATTTATTAAATTATAAGTGTACGGTCGCATAGGCGTACAATTTGTCCAGAATATACAATCGTTTACGTTGTTGATTGTCCCGGCGGCAGCGGTTCGGCGGGTACGTCGCGACGGTTGGTAGAAGAAAAACTGAACTGAGGTTTTTATATTGTTAGGACAGGGAGACAGGAGTAGCGATAGATAAAGATAGAAGTGGAGAAAGTGGTGAAAGAAAATTCGTCCTCGTGCGAACCTGGATGCCACATGCGCGCTTCTTAGGCCACTCGAGGACGAAGGCAAGTCTTAACCCGGGGAGAGGCAAAAGAACGGAAGCTAAAATCTGAAGGAGTTGGAAAAGAGAAGGTTCGCGTGGAAGAATAGAACGAGGTTCGATAAGGGTTTGTTGACGACGACGTACCCGCCACACCTTTAACGAAGCAAAGAAGGTTTGGCATTTTGTTGTGGTTCAGATTTCCTTTAAGAGAGGGTTCCAGTTTGTGTTTGTTGCGGAAGAAGCTATTTTTTGGGCAGGCCAGTATTAGGTGATCTGTTGTGACCGGTGTGTTACGCTCTTCACATGATGGAGCAGGTTCCCTCGTTAGAAGGTACGTGTGGGAGATTTTGGAGTCCTAACTGTTTCCTAACTACAGACATATATTATCTAACCTGCTATTTATTCCTACTCTGCTTCTCTTATTGCCTTCTTTTTCCTTTCTATTGCACGTTTTCTCTTTGGTTTCATTGTCCTATACTCTGTTCAAAATGAGAGTAACCTCGCTTCGCGCATGGGACGTGCCTAAGGCAGGGCTAGAACCACTAGAACGTCCAAACCACCTTACCCTCTGCCACGCTCTCTGTCTATGCGCAGAACGGGCGAGAATCGGTCCGAGAGCGAGGTTACTCTCATCTTGAACGACGTATACCATATCAGGGCCCACGCTCTTTCCTTTTCTTTTTTCTTCTTATAACTTCCAGAATTCATATTAATGACAATACTGCAGTTAATTCAATATACCGAATATAGTATTAATAGTACATCCTTATTATTTCGATGACGACTAATTACAAATGCGATAAAAAACAATTAGCATCTACATTATATTATATACGTATATAGCGTATTAATAAAGACTGGTAACACTATATTACTATGATTTTGATAACAACTAATTACAAATAAATTCTCCACAAAAATACAATGAGAATTTTTGGATAAACTTAAAATCTTACAATCTTCCATCGCGAAAAGAATACACAGAAAATTGGAATTATTCTTAAATTCTCCGACAACGAAATTTTCCAATATTCTGATAAAATCAAACGTAAACACGAAACTCCATAGAAAATTGTTACTATCGTTTACACACGTACAAGTACAATACACAGGGAGCAAACAATTTGGACAGACGACGAATCGATTAATTATCATCCAATTATGCGTCCCAGACCAGGTACAATCTCGCGTGTCCATGTTTTAAGAGGGAAGAATCGCGGATGGAGGTTAGAACGTCGGCGTAATGGCGGCGCAAGTGGACAACTCACTGTAAATTCACTCTCGCCACATGCAATTATGCCACGGCTAACCCGTACACCTGCTTACGCCGCGGAGTAAACTGGTTAAAACTCGTGGGAATAATCTCTGGCCGTGGTAATAACCAGGTTTGTTAACTGCTTCCGTTAAAACGCCACATGACCAGCCATATTCAACGAAAATACGTATACGTAAGTGTTGAATATAATCTCCGTTAATGAAACGCCGTGATACCGCGGAAAAATGATCCCAACTGACGAGCAGAGTCCTTTGTATGTGTAATATCTTTATTGTATCCCCATAGGGTGACAATTTTCCTTATTAAGCTGTACGTTTACGCTGTATCTCGTTTTTGACATTATACTATTAGAATCTCGGGTAAAAGAGCGTGAAAATGTATATAATACTATTGAAACCATAAGCAAAGAGTAACAATGTGGAGTACATTAGCATGCTTATCCTGTTTGGACCAAAATTTTACTTGTACCATTTTGTCCGTTCCCCAGAGATAGAAGAAGACAGAGTTATAAAAGAAATTGTTTTATAATCTTGTTGTTTTTACGTTTTTACAATTTGTTACAAGATTATATCTTTTGGTATTGTAGTGACCAGTCTGTAACAAGTTTGTATTCTTTCCGTTTATCAACTCTCGTTGAAATTGTCCAGTCAACATTCGAATTTGGCTTTTCCATCTCCATATCAACGTCCATTGCTATCTTATATCTACTCCTCTTATATTCCACCATTTCCCCACTCTTCTCATCTATCAGAACCCATTTTTTTTTTTTTTATAATTCTCCTTATTCTATGTCCTTTCTGTTATTTCTATGCATTATTGCTCGAGAGAGAGAAAAAGGTAGAGACTAAGAGAGAGATAGAGACAGAGAAAGTGATCAAGAGAGAGATAGAAAGACCAAGAAGAGATATAGAGATCAAAAGAGAGGGAGAGAGTGTGTGAGTGATCCTCCTTTGCTCTGGCCCGTTCCCTTTCCGCACCCTTACATCTGTTTCTTATTCTTCTTTTCCTCTGTTTTCTCTTTTTTCCTGTACTCTTATTTGTTTCCTCCCTAACCTACTTCTTATTCTACTGCAAAGAGTCCTTTGTGTGTATGCATACTATCTATTCACTGTGGTGAAATTAATAAGAAAATTAATAAGAAGGCAAGGGAAATTCGAAGAGTAGTTGAAGGGGGAAAAGATTTATGGTCGTTAAAGTCAAAGTACATATACCTTCGTATCTTCCAAAAAGGAACATTTTAATTATAATTCATGCACATGAATAATGTATATTTTGAAAAAGTTCCACTTTGAAAATTCAATTAAATTACGCATGAAATAAAACTGCTCGAGATAATATTATAATGAACATTTCCCTTCTATATACTATTAACATAACGATACAATTGTAAGATCAATAAATTAGATTGATACGATTCCATGAAAGAGGGCATAAACAATTTCCTCGTTCATCGACACGACTCGAACTTCCTGCACTTTGCACAAAGTACGATTTTGCCTGACAACTGCAAAAGAAAATCGCGGAATCACGCGATCCACTGGAGAAAGCGGCAATTACACGCATACTCTCGCCTACTATCAAGCCATCACACGCAAGTCCATAGTCATCGACGAGTTATCGTTCTCCAATCGATAATCATTAACACCTCCAGCCTTACGTGACTCTTTCAGGCCACCCTTCCCGCTGAACCAACCAAAAAGGAACAACAACCGGTCAGAAAGTATCTCTAAGAGCGAAAATATGATAAAATATTTATATTTGACTCGTCTCTGGACTCTGGACTCTTGAATTTTGGACTCTTGAATTTTGGATTCTTAGACTTTGGTCTCTTGGTCTCGTAGACTTTAGACTCTTGGATTCTGGGTCTCTTGGATTCTTGGATTCTTGGATTCTTGAACTCTTTAACTCTTGGACTCTTAGTCTCTGGCACTCAGAAATTCTGGACTCTTAGTCTCTGAGTCTCTGGCACTCAGAAATTCTGGACTCTTAGTCTCTGAGTCTCTGGCACTCAGAAATTCGGGACTCTTGGACTCTGGGACTCTGGACCCTTGAGCTCTTGGACTTTGGGACTCTGGGACTCTTGAACTCTTGGACTTTGGGACTCTGGGACTCTTGAACTCTTGGACTTTGGGACTCTGGGACTCTTGAACTTTGGGACTCTGGGACTCTTGAACTTTGGGACTCTGGGACTCTGGGACTCTTGAACTTTGGGACTCTGGGACTCTTGAACTCTTGGACTTTGGGACTCTGAACTCTTGGACTTTAGGACTCTGAACTCTTGGATTTTGGAACTTTGGGTCTGTTGGACTTTGGAACTCTGGGACTGTTGGACTTTGGAACTCTGGGACTGTTGGACTTTGGGACTCTGGGACTGCCGGACTTTGGACCCTTGGACTGTTGGACTTCAAACTTCAACCTTTTTTTGTACCGAACATTGGGATTTTACAGTTTATACAAACACCGCGTAAATAGTAATAAATAAACACTGCTGCATTTACATATCCTTGATTCTCTATATATTCAATCCCACAAACTCCAGTAATGACCAAAGACCGTGAGTGAAATAGTTAGACCAAGTTTACCTGCAAACAGATCGTATCCATTCCGTTCTACCTTAAGACAAAACAAAGCCCAATGGTCCAATAATAATAAAAAAAAAACCTTACGTCAAAGTGTCAAACGTAGCGACTGTAAAAGCGAGCAGCCACAACACGAAGGCATTCGAGCCATTAACTCCTGCAACCGTTGCCGACACAAATATCGTAACGCCTACTTGTCACGATCCGGTGTTCGGTGCACGCGGACGGAGTAAGTAGTTCGTAGTGAAATGCTAAATACCGTCGACAACCCGCGTGTCTATTTATAGGGACGGCTGGATCGATATCTAGCCGCTATAGCAAGAGAACCAAGCCAGAGCTAGAGCACGCGAGGGCCAAAAGGAAAGAGAGAAAGAGCGAGGAAGTCGTGGACGAGGTAAAGCGGACATGGTCGCCGAACAGCCAGGAGGAAGAAAGAGGGGAACAGTCGCCAGAAAGAATATATACCCCAAAGCTTTTTATGCATCGATGCCCATGCCAATTTTACCCTGCCATTTCAATTCGACCAGCTCGAGGAGTCGATTCTCCTACGCCAAAGAGGGAGACAAACCACCCCATTTTCACGTCTTACAGTTAACTCCTCTTCCTTGTCCTCCTCGGCTGGTCCGCGTGTTTCCACGAATACACGCCACAACCGATCAACCTCCATTCCACGGAAGATGGTTCGTTCTGGTAATTCGAGAAAATCCTTTGGCATGGAAATCTTTGCGGATTCGCGGGAGTCTTGAGGTTTTGTTTAATCCTTGAAATGTCGTACTTCGAAGGTGCGACATTGTGATAAAGCATATCTTTAAAGTGTTCAATTTTTGGTGACTGAGTCAAGTCGACAGAACTTATTTTTGATTTTTTGAAGATTGAAATTACTACAATTGGGTTGAATCGATAGAGTTTGTTTCATTATGTATCGAGACTTTGGTCAATTGGATTGATTAGGTACACTGCTATTCGTAAGTACTGGGACACCTGATCCAGGCTGAATAATTCTTTTTTGAATCGTAATAATTTTGCAATGACCGTTCAGATTTATTTGATACTTATAAACGGAAGTGTACATTGAGTTCTTTTTTGGGAAATTAAAATTTTTCTAAATAGACTAGATAGATATATAACTTGTTTTTGTAGATTGTAATTTTTATAAATGGATTATGTATGCGCGTTAGAATTTGCTTTTTTGAATAAATTATAAATTATGAAAATTTTTTAACACATTTTTGGATAAATTGTAAATTACGAGACTTTCGAAAATTGTAAACTGAGACTTTGATAAATTAATCACGAGTACAGTGGTTGACTTTTTCAAAGTTAAAACTCTTCTGACTAAAGTATGTTCCGTTATGAAACCTTGGAACTAACCAAATTAAATCTGTTGTAGGAGTGCAAACTAAAAGAGCGACGTTTGCTCCGTATACACACTGTTCTGATTCTCCTGATTAACATCGCACTCAGTAGGATATGCAGAAAATCATTTATTAATCGTGTGTTACCAGCAAACCTACTGGAGCTACATACGCGCGCAATGCACATTTGCGTGCTAATAAACCAAACTTACACTCGCGAACAAGTGTACAATTGCTAATAAATATCTTTATCCAAACTTCATGGAACAGAAATTCCCCGATACAAACATATCCTACTTTTACTAATAAACAATTTACTTCCAAAAATAAATGAGAAAGACAAATAGAAAATTATTAGAATCACTACTTAATTTCAATACTTTCAGGAATAAACCTAGCTACAGTAACAAGTATTATAACTTTTTAAGAAAACATTTTTTATACTCGTACAATGCCCTTTTTTTATATGAAAATTTTTATTTAATTTACAAAACCATAAATTTATTTTATCAGCAACTGCAGTCTACTTCCATAACGAAACAATGCACCGACGCAAAGAAACAAATCGTACAAATCCAAAAAAGTGAACTTCTTTTTCTCACGTGTTTCCTGAAAGTAGGAACCTGCAGTACCATCCCCGCTAAGTACACGAGAAAGCGATCGCGAATGAAAAGAACTCACCGCTGAAACTCAAGATTCCTATTTGCGAATCCAATCTACACACTACGCGTGTTCCACGTGTGCGTGCAATGTGCGTTGACGTGTGAAAACTGTATACACGAAGGAACATCGAACACCAGGAATCGCCCGAGGACCTGCGTTTTGTTGCAAAATCAGCAGCGCAAATGCGAAATGTGAGAGTTCACGTCAAAAGTTGCGCGACCGCTCATCCAAGCCTCATGTTTGGTCTCAAAAAACGAACCATGACCTACTCCAATTTTTCCTTCAAGTTCCTTGTTTGTTCCTCTCCGTTGATTGTTTTTTTTTAATTTTCTTTTTTTTTCTTTTGCCACATCTTTCTACCTAACGAACCCTTTTCTTCGTTTCCTCCCGTTTCTTTGGAAACTTCGTAAAGGGTTCTCGTCCGTTCGAATACAGGCGTCAAATTGAAAACAGCAAGAAGATCTAAGATGGTTCTGTTTTTCGTTTCTATTTTTTTTTTTTTTTTTT
>NW_017100137.1:906343-923208 GCF_001263275.1 Habropoda laboriosa | reverse complement strand
GATTAATTTTGTGAGTTTACTATCCGAAAACTACTAATTTTTATACTTTACAACTTTATCGAGAATCGTTCAAAATGGTTACGTTATAAAAGAAAAATATATAAAAATCTTGTAAATTAGACTAGTACAGTATAAATAAAAAATTGCAAAGAAATGAAAAATTAGTTCGATTCGCGATCAACTGATTATCTGACGGCATTTCCATCGCGTTAGATTTCGAAAATTTAAAAACGATACGGAGGAATCTCATTGAGGAAATTTATCGAGAAATCGTGATACGAATTTTCAGGCATCCGATATACGCGCATTGCGTTTTCAATTGTACGGAACGGTAGTTGACGTAAAACCGCAAATGCGGTACAAAGTGAAAAGGCGAAAAGGGGAATGCACCATAATCCGAAATTGACGGTATTAACATTTTGATCACGACCTAAATTGAACATTCCTGAACACAATAGCCAGAAATTAACCTAGATTTTAGGAAATATAGATTCTCTTTAAAGTAAAATACTTTTTAAAAGAATTCTAGTTCTCCTTATTAAGGGGAAAAGTAAATATGGTAATTCGACTCTTGCTCATCTTAATCATTTAAGTACAGTCGATGGAAAAAGTATAAAGAAGCCGTAAGTTCGCTCTGGCGTTAAAATTTACATGTTCCAGAGTATCGACAGAAACCTGAGAAGATAAGAACTCGAAACGCATCAAGTATGCCCTTAGCTTTGATTCAGTCCTAATCGAAAAACGAAAAATTCGACCCTGAACGCTACAGCATCGATAGGTGGCGCTAGTTGATACTTCAATTTACGAGCCCGCTGTATTTCTTTCGCCGACTATACCTCCACGAGTTTCGCCATGAAATAAATATGGACCCGTTGTCGCCGTGCCAAACCGGCTAATTTGGGTAATAGTGGGGGGCGAAGCAAGTTGCTCCGCGTTAAATCAGAGGGATCGTCGAGGGCATCATTAAGAAACGACCGCGCGAATATCGCTCCTCCGTCGCACAACGGAAGACAAAAGCAGAAAATTGCGAAAAGAATCCTTTATCTCGGCATCGTTGCTTCGCCCAAGTGGCATAGACTGAAACACCAATCGTCCTAGCGTTCCTTTCAGCGTCATTTCAACTGACACATCTCTTGCAGTGGAATTGTTACAACTTTAACGAAGTTGTACAATTCAATTCTAGCTGTGTTCTGAGTTGAAAAATGTTCTATTTCATTCGTCTTGAGAATGTGTAGTTTTATTTATGTAATACAATAAGTAAGTTACACCTCGTTGCTAATTTCGATTCAGATGACATAATTCTAGCTGAATTTACGTGCTGGTTAACCCTCTAGCTGCTGGAAACTCGAAAGTAAAACACTCGCTGCGTACGGCTGAGTTATGGCGTTAATAGTCATACTACGTAATACATTAGCCAAGTCACTTTTTTCCTGAACATTTGGTATTTTATATTTGTAAAATAAATAATGTGTAAATATAAGATATAGAATGTGAATATGAAGACAGCTAATAGCATCCAGCGTTCGATTATCATTGAGCGTCTATAGCAGTCAAAGGGTGAAACGTTAAAACGTCTATGAACAGTCATAAAGAAGCAAATAACACGGAAAACTAAGTAGAAAAGTGGTCCTCCTCTGCGACAATATTCGACCACATTCCGCGACTGTGACATAGATGCTGTTGCGTAAATTTCAATGAGAACATCCTCCTTCGGATCTCTCACCGTGTCATTTCCATGTATTTGACCAAATGAAGAATAACTGGGATGGATTTCAGCATGGATGAAGTGAAAGAGACGATCTTAAAATGGTTAAGAGAAATTGGACGCAAACTTTTTGAGAACGGAATTCGTAAATTGGTTCCTTGTTGCGACAAGTGTTTACAGATACTCAGTGACTAAGTTAAGAAGTAGTGGAGCTAGCTGTCAGGTTACGTTGGTAATGAAGGAAATTTTTTTAATTCGTTCGTATTTTTTTAGGGAGAAGGTGTAACTTATTTATTGATTTTCTCTTATATTATCATTGATATAGTAATGTACGTACTATTACTTGTATAATACTACTATTTACGTAGCAATATCTATTTCACTCTTTTTCTGTTGTTCTGCGTGAACGAAGGGAATTCAAGTTTCACGTGCTCATTGAAAATTCGAGATAATACAAGTAACCCTTGTACAAGATGGTAGTTTTTTTACTATAAAATATTGTATTCATTTTCTTTCATGTTCTTTTCATGTTTTTGGCTGTATTATGTACTTTAATGGTTATGCGTGCTTAGTAGGCTTTAATTTGATTTATTTAGTTAAGGTATGAGTAGGTTTTTGTTACTTTGTATTTATACGTAGTAACTTTACTGTTACTTTAAGTTTTTTGTTACGTAGGAACCTTATTTTGCATTCTGTATATTTATGGTATAGGCGAGTATGCCTAGATTTATGGATGCATTTGGTTATCAGTAGGTGGATATTAGTTAAATTTATAATGTTTAATTTGCAATTAAAAGTTGATTTTTTTATTATATCTAATTATATTTTTATATAGATAAGCTAAACTTAAGCTTTTAGGCTCATATCCTAAATATAGAATTTTATTCTTTTATATGGTTTGTTTTGATTTGATAATAGGTAATATGCCTGATTAAAGGGATATTTTGATGAAAGAAAGTACGCACTCTAATAAAGTTAACGAGATAATATCTGGATAAAATAATTTAAAGAAATGAATTACTCTGCGTAAAATATCTTTTCCATAGTAAAATTACACGTATAATTTCACCTTTCTTTACAGAAACTCACACAGTTAGACAGCGTACTTAAAAAAAATGCCCAAAATCGAATAGTCATCAATCGAAGAACTTCGCAACATTCTCGTAGTTTGCGAAATTTACGACACAAGCAGGAATAGAATGAAATATTTTCGTCACTGGAAACTTCGTCTTCGAGTAGAAATGTCTTTAATATTTCATCAAATGCACGCGAGTACACATGCACTTGCCGCGACTCCACTTCCCTGACTATAGACAGTCTTCTACTTCTGCTTACGTATATACACTGCAGATAAGGTTCAGTGGTTTCTTGTCACTCGACTACAAAAGGAAGGTAAGAAAAGTGACCTAACTCAGGGTACATGTCCACCTGAAACTTTTTTACCTAGTTGCTCTCGAGAGTACTCTCAAATTGTGTGTCCAGCTCTCAGCTAGCACTGATAAATTTCACTCTCGAGTGCAACTCTGGATAGTTTTACTCTCAAATGGACACGTACCGTTACACGTGCTTAGGTCATCCTCAAAGTTCCTGCGATTTTGAGTTGTGAAAAAAACATAAATGTTCCTACCCAAAATAATTCCTATAATCTTCGATACAATTTTCGAATGAATACTCTTCTGGCAAAAGTGTATCGAACACTGTGAAAACTACCCCAAATAAAAACGTTTAATCTCAGTGTACTCAAGTCCCTCCAAAATGAACAGCTTAAAACAACTTAAGACACTATCTGTTCAATTCTTACGGCCTCTTTACTACGAAATTTGTTGTACTCTATATAAATAACGATAAAACCAACCATTTTCTCTTAAAGAGGTCACAAAAACCACACTCTATCTCCGCTGATTCCATCTTCTTTGCTTAAACACCGCGTAAAACGGAATTTATTTCGACGGAAAGGAAACCTAAAAAGCGACGCCAGAAAGCACTTAAACAGCACTTAGATCCACTTTCCGAAATCGTTATAAAATGTGTAGAAATAAACTAGGAAAACCGGGAGAAACAATTTCGAGAAAAATAACCTCTGTGAACAAACTCTCTATTATTTCGTAAGATCTTCTCCGAAGCTTGAAATCTCCCATGAAAATAAACGTCCCGAAATTGGATTCATTCGAAGGTAAAGTCATTCTCTATCCACATTTCATCGGCCAAAAATATCCCATTCACAAACCGACAGGATCGTTCTCGCGTGGAACCGGCTTTCTGAAATAGAATGTGCAGAAGCGCCCATTAGCGACCTGTTTGTGCACTCCAGCCTCTCTCAAGTGCGCTCCTTCCACGCTACTTCATCTTCTGCTAAGAAACTGACCTCGCGGTGTACGAGGTCCTATTGTCTCGGTGGTGAAGTGACGTCTTCGCCGGGGCAAAAAAAAAAAAAAAAACGAGTGGATAATTCTATATGAACGTGTCCGTCTCGCATTGTCAGGTGCTTCAATGACGAACGCCTAGTACAGCGGATCTCGACACTTTGACAATTTGGATTGAACTAATTAAGACTTTGGCGGGGCGAAATGTGTAACTGGTTGCTTGTCTTGCTCTTCTGGTAATTAACATTTGTGGTAAGTGTGGTTTGGTAGTGTTCACTCTGATGGTAACTGGTAACAAAGGCTCTACGAAGATCAATTTTAAAATTTGATACGATTCTAGACAGAGTAATTTAGGTATAGACGGCTAAACTGTAAGAATATTCCGATTGTTGCTGGTTTTCATTTTAGCGATAAGCTATTTTTCTTCGTGAGAAAATTTGGGACTAATGGTTTATTCTTAAATTATAGGAAACTGTTATTAACATTTAGGAAGAAATAGTGATAATAACTTTAAAACTGTATTTTGGGTTTCGGACCAATTTTATGTACGCCATTTCGAACACAATAAACTCCAAATATTAACAATATATTTGCACAACGAAGTATTCGAATTGCAAAATTAAATACAAAATATAATTAAATATTCTGTTCAAAACTACCAAGGATAAAATTCTTCAATTCTAACCCCCAAAAAAAAGCATAAAAACATGATGTCACCATTTGTTCATCTAATATAGTTACTTTAAAATTATTACACAAGATAACATTTGTAAAACATATTTCATAAACAAAATTATGAAAAACTGAACTCCTTCGTTGTTAAAGTGGTTCATAAGCAGAAATCAAAATCCCATCGATCAATCTCATCCCCCCAGTATAATTAAGCCAATGGGTGCATTTAAAATCGTGAGCCCGCGAGGAAGTGGCCGCCGTGTGCCTAATATCCATCGCCTAATTTTCTTTCAATTAGCTGAGTGGGCTCACGTCACGCATACCAAGTGTATACGTACATATATCCTGCGTGAAGCGTGTTCGTTAATATCTACAACGAAGTATGCACGAATCTTGTACACATATACCGGGTGTCCCAGTTTCTTTCGATCAAACTTCGTCAGTGTGTTCTACGGGTATAAGTAAGAAGAAAATGTTATATAAACATAGGTCGTTTGAAGCTTCGTTAAAAAGTTACAACAAAAATACCAAATACGAACGACGAATTTTTTCGTCCCAAATGTAGAAATATGTTTCGATAAAAATTTGTAATTTAACGTTCTGTCGTAATTTTGAAATAATAATATTTATTGCCATTTTTTTAGATACACTACTTTTGTGTATATACATGTATATATTTATTCCGTTGGCCGTGGATTGATATTAATTAACGTCCGGGGAAACTTAATCAGAAACGAGCAGGTGACAACCAATAGCACCTTCGGCTAGAAATTCGATATTACTTCGTTACTTTGATATTATTTCGTCGACGACACGTGATCAATTTTATAATAAAATTTACTGATATTTCGTTGGCGCAACGAGTGATAAATAAACAAGGGTAAATGCACACGTTTCATCTGCTGTTGATTAATCGATTTTAAAGTGAATGACCGTTTCATCGAATCATTTTAGTTAATGGTTGCAAGCGTAAATTGGTTTTCTGAGACGTCTGTGACTTTTTGGTGGCTGGGAAAGGGGGATAGAATAAGATATGGTGTATAGAGGGAGAAAGGAAAAAAGGAGGAACGAGAGAAATGCGTTTCTTCCTGGTTCCGCTAATGGACTCGTCAATAAGCTTACCCGGCAAATCCCACCTTACACGAGGAACGTTAATGTTATGATGCAGGATTTATGTGTTAGAATCGACGGGATGCCGTGGATTTTGCAAGAATAAGAACCACCAGGAGGTCCTACAACAAGAGTTGCTACAGATTATTCAAATTGAAAGAGCATCGTAAATCCGTGATTGCTTGTTTTAGAAAGTACATCGCCACCGACAGACATCACTCTGAGCATTTGTAAGATAAAAAGTAAGTTCAAGGCATCTCAAGATCATAAGTTGGAAATATCTTGACATATGCTAAATACAAGATGCAATAGAAAAAAGTGTTTTGCTTTCCGGTGACATTGATAAAATTCGAAAAAAAATAATCCATTTGGTGAACGAAGAGTGCATGGGCACCCAAAGATTTGGATGGATGTGACCGAATGCGTTTTAAGAATGTGCGCGTAGAGTGAACGAAAAAGAGAAATAGAGAAACGGATAATAAGCGAGTAAAAGAATAAAACAGGGTGAATGGAACCCATGCGAGGTAATTATAGGGAGATATTCAAAGTTGAAGGTCTAGCTTCAAGAGGGTAAGGGCACCCGCTGATGCCCGCGGGCAGAGCTGAGGGCAAAGTCGCGGGCATGATGTTACATATGCACATTAACCCTTTGCGGTCCAAATAGTCCAGTTAGTTCGCACTCATTTGGTCACTCTCGGGCAGTATCATGTAGTTTCCCTTTATTTCAATTTTTCAGCGCAATATTAGTTTTAAAATACTAAGTTTCAGTATTAATGCATAAAAATTTATAATTTATCATTATATGATATCTGAAGGCAAAAATTCTTACGTCGAGTCTGATCTGAACGTAAGACTGCAAAGGGTTAAAGCCTTCTTAAGTCCTTCTTAAGACTGTCTATGCAATATTTCCTCCATGTAAAAAAGAAAGTTCTTAAAGACCAGTCATTTTGTCATTTTCTTAGAAATAGCTTCGTGTTTTTGTCAGTAGTTCTAGTGTTAAGACGGCCGATGGTTACTATTTACATATTTACATATATACACGCACTGTTGCCCGAGAAGGCGTGACTTATTGCCCGCGGATTTGTTTACGCCCGGGGAAGCCTAAAACGCTGCCCGTACGGGCAATGACTGGCCGGCTCTTCTCTAGAGAGCGTGAGTGTTAAAGTAATAGAGATAAAGTAGAGAAGTCGCTGTAAACCGATATTATTGTGCCTTGATCGTTAAATATATCCCTTACTGCTATAAATTTTATCGAATACTTGTTACAACCCAACATTCTTATCATTATACATTTGCAAAAGTTTACAAAAGCACAAGCACAACCAAGAGATACCACGAGAGACACTAAAGAAGTTTCATTAGTAAAACACGATATGTACTTTGTAATAACATGTCTGTAAAACGCGACTCGTAGTGAACCACGAGAACATACTCGACAATTCTAAAACACGACAGCTCGTCAAACGTACAACGCGATATCGCGAAATCTTGTTTCAACAAAACTTAGCGATTAATTTCATAATACATTCCCGCAAACAAGTGTAAACGGAATTTACAACTCTGTGAGATTCTTCGAAGAATTGCGGTGTATCGGGACGAAACAGTTAGAAATATTATACTTATTACCAAATTCAATTTCTCAGTTGCAATTCAAACGACACAAACAAGTAACGTAAATAAATATTTCTATCGATGTATTTTGACAAACGACAAAAGTTTCCCCCAAAAAAAAAAAAAAAATTGAAACCAGATGCCACGTGGAACGTGACGGAAGGCAAGGCGAGGTGAACGAAGATCCAGATACGAAGATAAATTTTCCAGGAGACCGCAAGGGTGGAAAAATCAATGTATGAAGGTAAAAAAAAAAAATCAAATCTACCAAATTCACACGCAACAGTCGAGCAGCTCCATTACGGCCACGAAATACTCTCCCTCTCACGCGAGCCGACCCTTGCACGCGTGTAATCCAATTTCCGCGTTCACTTCGACACGGATATTAAGGCGTTCCTCCGCGCAAATAATTAACCCACCGTAAAAGTTGGCGAAAATCGCCGACAAACGTTTCCCCGTAGGGTGCTAGGATACACCTCGAATACGCGCCAAATTTAAAATATTAAGTTGATGCATATGTGTTTGTCGAAAAAATAATACATTTAATCAAAATAATTTCCACAGGATTCTATACACTTTTCCCAACGATTGACTAGTTTCATTATTCCAAATTTATCAAAATCACTAATCTTTGAATTTAAAAATCCTTTGAATGTTACTTTCACAGTGTCTCCATGTCGAAATAATTTATTTGCTAAAAAAGTGTTCAGGTGTTTGAAGAAATGGCAATTTGGAGAAATTGGAGAAAGATTGAAAGAATTTGGCAAAATTTTATATTCTCCACAGTGGATTGCTTTCAATAATTTTTCTTAAAACGTTATCATAGACGGTCTTATCCGGTCCTTTCTCTTGGTGAGTGCGCTGCGTGGCACTCAAACGGTAATGAACTGAATATAAAATAGATCAGGTTAGCTGAGATTATCAACAAATGCAGTTCATCCAAAAATGATTTGAGTATTTTAAAAAATTTCGTATTCTTGATAGAAAAACATAACTGTGGACAATTCGACGATTACGAAAGCACGAGAGAATCGATTCGCTATATGTATGACTATAAACACAGATTACGAATATTGTATTCTTTATACAAAAAGAAAAGACAAAAATTCGATTTCGATTCTTCTGCAATTTTAAAACGACGCATTATTCGAAATAACAACGTGACACGGGTTCGTTGTATTAAAATGAATCCTTCCGGGTCGATGACGCCTACGTCTTATGGAAAGCACGGAAAACGAGAACCTGTTACCTAGGTATATAAATTTTGCACAAGAATGGAAGAGATACGGCCTCGGGAAAAAAAATCAGATCCCGAAAGTCCTCGTGAATTATTCTCTAGGTTCAACGTTGGAAGCCGATATATCGTTATAAATGATTCCACGTACCTTCGATATGAGATTGAGCGGAGTCAGGAAAGAAAAACTAATACCCTATTCCGGGAGAGAATTCGAAATTTTTCGAGAAAAGATCGCGCTTGAGGTGCATACTGCCGGTATTTCCCTTCGAAAATCTTCGCCTCGATCAAAGTTCCGGAGAATTTTCCAACGGTTTTATCTTCCTTTGTTCATTTCCCTTCAATAAGGCGCTTATTATTTTTCAGATTACGTTTCGATTTTTGATTTTCCCTCCGATAAACTTACTGTAGGATTTGCATTACGTATTGTTCCTTGGAACAACTATACTTTCGCTCTCTTGGAACTCATTCGATGCACAGCAAATCGATGCACATTCTGATACATTTTTTTAATAGTTTGACACCTTTTGTTCAATTTCTACGTCTACTGTTATCCTTAAATTTATCTCATCGCGACAAAGAGAAACTTTGAACCAAATTTGAGATACAAATTAATTTTCTAACAACTTGCTTGCAAAGAAAATGCAAAATTTTTGATAAATATTTTTATACTAGACAGCAGACAGACTACTATTTTGGGACTTTTTAACAAATTTTTATACACACGATTATTTTGGTAATTTTTTAAAAAACTGCCAGAAAAACTACTGAAAAAGGTTACGAAAAATTCAAGATTGGCGACTCTTCGTTGTAGAATGAGTCAAATCGGTCGTCGATGATAATGTTTCAAGAAAAATTATGGAAAACAGTTCACGGTAGAAAATATGAAATTTTACCATTTCTTCAAACACCTAAACAATTTTTTCACAAATAAATTTTTTTGGTAAGATTGTAAAAGTAGCATTCAAAGAACCTTCTTGTTCAAAGATTAATGATTTTTATAAATTTGGAATACTTTAAAATTTTTAAATTCAAAGACTAATGATTTTTATAAATTTGGAATACTTTAAAATTTTTAAATTCAAAGACTAATGATTTTTATAAATTTGGAATACTTTAAAATTTTTAAATTCAAAGACTAATGATTTTTATAAATTTGGAATAATGATACTAGATAGGATAATCATTAGGAAAAGTGTACAGAATGGTATGCAAATTATTTAGATCAAGAACATTGTATTTTGAAGGAACACGGCATATCTAAAAGTTTCATTTGCACCAACCTAATATTACATACATTTTCCAAAACTTTTCGCCCATTATCAAACCATACACCATCGGTATACCGAATGATTTGCCAGAAAAATTCACCGCGTCCCCTTTGTACTTCTCGTATCTCGCAGACGTGCAGTTTCTCCTTTCTATTCGCACGAATTGTCGGAACGCGTGAATAAAGAAACGAAACGGAGAAGAATGGAGGAGAGAGCATGAAAAGGAGCAAAGGAGAGACGGCCATTCAAAGCAATATTTCGAACGCTACCAGAAGAGAGAATCACTTTGTAGCCGCACGGGTCTTGCCGATCGACCAAAGAAAAGCATCGATATTCGCGCGACAAGTCTGCGCGCCTCTCGGTGAACTGCGCCTTTTTTCTCCTAGACCCCGATCAAACATGAACTTCAATGGCTCCTTTCTCGCCACGAAAACTTTCACAAACTTCCACGGCCGAATCGTTTATCCTCCAGCTGAAACTTTTTATTTTGTCGGTTTTGCCGCGCGATTGCATCTGAATCGGTGTCTAATCTCAATTCTGTTCGAGTAAAAAGGTCAATTGTACCTAGCGAATGCTGATTATATAGATTAGGGAATTTGTAAATAGGACTTTAGAAAGGAGAAGGTTGAGGTTAAGGTTGGAATTGATTCTCTTCCAGTTAATTCATCGAAGCCCAGAGTCGAGCATTATTTAAACAATCATTTTAAAAGTATCATCTTATTTGGTTAAAAGTAATTTTGAAATAAATAAATGTCAGTTTACTTAAACAGCCAAATGATTTTTCTTTGATTTGGCTATCAAATAAAGTCAGTTTTATTTTCAGTTTGTATGACTGGTTGGTAAAATAATTTCACAAATAATATCCGATTCTATAATGTGTTAGAAATGCAGATTTCTTCACTGTGCCTCATGCACTCTAAATTATTTGTTACTTTATTTAAAAGAATGAACTGAAATCAAAAATTATTTGAGAGTCATTTAAAATAAAGTAGGTAAGTAAAATATCATAAAAAAGTAGTTGAAACGGTTCATTATTTTAAATTATTATTTTCAAATAAAATTCGCCCAAACCTGTCGAAGCCTTATTACACACTAAAACTTTAACCAAAAGCACTGTTGTGCTAACAAATTACCTATGTATTAAATGTAAGCTTAGTAAAATTAGCAGATCTAAAGAAGAAAAATAATAAAAAATTCCATCGGAATAAATTCTTTCTACATAACCTCAAAATCGTGCAACAAAATTACACCGAATGCATCATAATTGCAAAACAAAAGATTAAAGAAGGGGGTGAAGATTGGAAGATAAAGGAAAAAGAGGAAAGCCGCAATGTGAACGCAACAGTGAGAGTTACTTTGTAGCACAGGCCTCTCCGTCGGCGGATGGAAAGAATCGATATTCGCACGCGGGTCGATATCTCGCAGCAAGGCCACACCACGACCCTTCTGCATTATTGATGTTTGATGGACGGCTTTTATGGAATGTGGTGTCTCCCTGTTTGCGGGTCACCAAGGCTCGCGTGCTAGCCGCTCTGTGTCACAATTATTTTCTCGCTGCGCATTGGCCCTCGTTTAAAACGGCGACATATGCCCCCTCGGACACTGGAACGCGTCTAATCGAGTCACCAGCAATTCGCTAAATTTAACTTTCTTTCCTTCCTTCAACTTATACTTCGAAATATCTTATCTCAACTCAATTGTAGAGCAAAGAAGCGAAAAATATTCAGGTGTATGCAGTGGGATTTTTTAACCTTCGAATCGACGAAGACGAGTTAACTCGTCGTTCGAACGTATTCTTTTCTCGAGAAACTGAAGAAATAAATAAGTTTCTCCGTGCTTCGTTTTATCGCTTTATATTTATATTAGAAAGCGTGCGAACGCTGGATGTACCGACCGGGTCAAAAATGACCCATTAGCAACTCTGCAAAAAAAAGAAGTGAATTTTCGATACCGGTAATCTGCGTTTGTAACGTTCTAACTTTCTCTTCTCCGTGTTTACTTCTATTTGCGTCGACACGAGACAAACTTTTTAATCAGATTTTAAATTACATAAAAATTCACTTCTGCAAAGTTACTAATGGGTCATTTTTGACCCGGTCGGTAACAACAGCGTTAAGATATTGTCACATTTACCATGGATAACAGGAGGTATTCTTTAATTTTAATGTACACTGCACTACTGGGAATACGCAGAACTTTTGATCAAACATTTATTCAATGTTAATGTCTGACGTATGCGCATATGCTGAAATTAGCAGCATATATTAATACTGAAATTAACCGAGTAAAGTAGTTAGAATGGCAATGTTGTTAATGCACTGTTATCAGTATCATCGTACTGACACATTTAATGAAAAAATGAAATATGATGTTCGTAATTTTTATGGATGCAGTTCAAGTTAACAATCTATCTGTCACATTTATCTACTATCTATTTTGTATTTATTAGGAATCGTGCTCTCTATATTCTGTATAAATGTTATCTTTTCAAAATATACCTCCGTTCTACGTAAATACATATTTTTCAATAAAACTTAACCAATTTCATATTCTATCTAGTATAGATAATATATGGAAAGGCTAAATGAATTGAAGAAACTGCACTCATTGTCAGACTGTAATAAGCAAATGTGATTTATTAGATGACTGAACTCCGAGTATAATCTGTGTTTATAGCCACATATAAAGCGAATCGATTCCGTCATACTTTCGTAATTGTCGAATTGTCCACTGCCTACGTTTTCCATCAAAGGTATGAAATTTCTTCAAAAAACTTAAATCATTTTTTAATCAACTGCATTCATTGATAACCTCAGCTAACTTAATCTGCTTTATATTTAACTTGTTAATAGTGAACACACTATTAATTTGTTCCACGTTAAAAGTAACTTCGTTATCGAATCATATAGACACCCCTTTAATAGAATATTCATTGAACATAATTTTACATCGCACTACTATTAATCTCTATTTATCTCTGGCGTGTAATAAGTATCTTTCACTTTTTGTATTAATTTCGAAATAAAACCCAACAACGATATACAAGGTGTCCAATTTTATCAATCGTAACATTTCATACAAGCATGCATTGACAATCAAGGCAATGTCTTTGAACATTTAAACTTTTAAATAAATTCACCAGTTTCGACGTTCTGTTTCACAAACTTTTTAATAAAATAACACATGAAATAATATGACTGACTTTGTCTCACTGCCCTCCTATCATTTTGTGAAAAAACAATGCCCACTGTCGATTCAGAAAATGTAGGTGCAAATTAGTGACTATTTAGTATAGTACCACTTTGCAATATTGAGACTAAGATGTCTCTTAAACTAAAGGTTTCTCGACATAAATACCTTCGTACTTTTTTATAGGAAATAAAGAAATGCCTCGACTAATTCATTAAAAATTATACAATTTCATTTAAGAAAACGTACGTCGCCTTTTACACATCTATCTACAGATACCATTCAATTCCTCTCTGAACCATTTTTCATACAACAGGTAGTTTACGAATAATTCCAATTTACAGATTAAAATTGGACACCCAGTATAACTTAACATACTGCAACAATTCTATTAACCAACCTCTGTAACAACTCACTCATTCCCCTCCCATTATCCCCAAAATTCCTGTACTCAAACTCCTACAAATCTATCGCAGCACAAAGCAATAACCAAACACCGAACACAAAAGGAAGCTGTAGCAATTTAAAAAAAACGAATAAAAAGAAGACGAAATTTATAGATGAACGCGATAGTGGCATTGACACGCGAGCACAAACCTCGCCGATATCGTGCAGCCCCGGTTCAAAGCGAATTCTTTTCAAGACAATATTGGAATCTCGCAAGCCTATTGCGCTTCCCCATCGAAGCAATCACAGCAACGGAACGCGTTGATCGATAATGCTTTCCAGTAGCACGCGGTTTTTCATCGCTCTGTGAACAACAAACGCATTGAACGCGCCCGCGTTAAAGCAACTATCGGGATCGAGCAATTTCGGTTTCCCTTACGATTCGAGCGATCGTTGCTCCTTTTACTACGAATTGTACGATTTAGCGAAATCTGATATTTTTTCTTACTTACACCCGTAGAACATACTGACAAAGTTTCAACAAAAAAAGACTGAGACACTCTGTGTATAGCAACAGGAGTTCTGGCGGGAACTAGCGAGAAAGGATAACGTTAGTCTGTCCCTCTGGTGGCGGAGCGTGGAAGATACCATTCCCTTCGTATTTCGTATTTTTGTTATAACTATTTAACGAAGCTTCAAACGACCTACGTTCATATAACATTTCTCTCTTACTTATACCTATAAAAGACACTGACAAAGTTTGGACACCCTGTATATAACGCACGTGCATTCGCACGTTAAAATATTTCAACGTGCAAACGAAACAGATTGTATAGCGAAATATTAGGTCATTCCGTAAGTAAAAACTTTTAATGAAAACCCAAGGAAATACTATAGCGACGATATAATAGTTTTATTAAAAAAAAAAAAAAAAAAAAAAAGGGCGTTTCGGTTTTTTTTTCTTTTTATCAAATTTAAAGGTCCGTTGTAAATATCGATCTAAATTATCAAATTCGACGCGAACTTATGGGATGACCTAATACTACGGCACACTTATCTTTAGGTATCCCAAGAAATTTTAACGTTACTCTCATGTACGTTGCAATTGCATAAACATCCGCAGTCTAATAATCACCTACAACAATACGACTTCCGTACAACTACAACGAGCGACTACAGTTATTCAACACATAGTGCTCATTTAATCAAATTTACAGATTCTAAATTATCAAATTCGACACGGACTTACGGGACGACCTAACACAAAACCCGACATCCACATCCACGTGATCCAACATCGATATTCAGCTCTCTCCTGAAACCCAAACGATATGTCTCGCGAGGAATGGAACGCGTTAACACGAGCTCTACCCCGCTCGAAGCAGAAGAGGAATCCGAGAAGCAGCCTCGCGCGGCGACGAGGCACGCGAGTAGCTCTGCCGTTAAAGCACACAAACTGTGAGCGCACAATTTGGCACAGGAGCCTCGAGTTCTCGCGGGACTTGCCTTAAAGGCGCGCTGGCTAGAGTCGCTTTACGCGAAGCCTCTTCTGTTCTCGGCCGTGGTACCTTGAAAAGAAGTAGGTTACAGGGCCCAGATATAGTACAATGAAGCAGTAGGCAGAAGGGAGCGAGAGGAAGGGGGTGTAAAAAATGAACCACCAAGGTGAACGAGGAAGGGAAACGCAAACGTACAGCTCTCATATTCATATGTGGCGTTATAAAAGTGAGAAAATCGATATTAGTCGTTAGGCGAGTCGCTTTCCTATCCTGCCTATCCCCGATCCGTCCGCTTCCGCCCCGATACAGCCCGAGCCTTGATTTCGTCCTATTCTCTTTTCGAACTGCACGCCAACTCGACCGTCCTCCGAATTTCTCGATACATCGTCTGCAATTTTTATGGACCTCCTTTTTATTACCTCTTCCCCTCCTGGCCACCTTTGAAAGCCCCCTTCGCCATCATCGGGGGCAAATTCAACGCTTTACTCTCTGTCCGATATTGAAAATTGCATACAACCAAATTCAGGCTATTCAGAATAACCATGTTGTAGGTGTATATACAGGAATTTTGGCGGTTTGTACTTGTTCTATTTGAAAATTTGCTGTCTGATGAATTTTTAATACCGAGAAATGATCTACTGGAAAAAGTTCACTTTGCAGTGAGGAGTAGAGTGAGATGTTTCAGGGTTGAGCAGTCTTCTATTCGAAACTTCATAATTATCACTGTTTAACCCTTTCACTGCTGTTGACGCCTAGAGGCGCTTTGAAAATTTGCTCGCACTGTGTTTTTGCCGATTTTTGGCACACTTTCACCTTAATTCAAGCCCCGATTCTTCCTCTTTGCGCACTTCCACCTTAATTTTTAAATTTAAATATGAAATTTTAATTTCCAAGTTTTTGCAAATTTTGAAATGCCGAAACAAAGGATTTTGCGGCTGAAATACTGAAATCTGCCTCGACGAGAAGATTAAAGAGTTATCGAATTTTAGAGACAAATTTAACACGATGAAATGATGAATTTCAGTTTTAATCCTTGTTAGATTATGCAGATTACTCTCCAGTTCATAAAGTTAAAAGGCAAAAAAGAATGTGGAAAATAAATGCTCTTTGAATAGTTTTTTTATTTCTTAAATTTATATTTTTCCTTTTTTTCAAGTTTAAAAAATGAAAACAGCAACGTCGTGGAAATATTTCGTTAAAGAGGGAAATGGTAAACGATGTAGGGAACGTAAGGGAGGAAATTCATCTGGAGGATCGATAGTAATAACAGAACGAAACAGGCTGAATTATGATAGCGGGTTTTTGATTGGATCTCGTTAGCGAAATTTGTGTCAAGAATAACGTGTACCAGAGCCGTGACTTTCTATCGAATATAATTCCCAACTTCTCACACTGATAACACCTAATGCAACAGTGGCGTGTTAATAAACGTTAAGAAAAATTCTCCCAGGGTCGTTCTGTGTTGCGACATTATTTTCAAAAATATTTGTGCAAATTAAACTATTAAAGGGAAAAGGCAGGAGTAAAATACATTTGCATATCGCTATTGTATTTATTTTCACATTTATACCTGGCACGTGTGTACTAATTAATTAAGTCTAAGTATACGAATTTACAGAGAGCATGTGTGCTAATTGATTAAGTCTAAAAATATGAAATTTTGAAGAGAACAATTGGGAAGAAGATAAATAAAGCAACGAAAAGATTTACATCTATTACTTATTTCAGGATAATAATAAAAGAAATTAATTACGGGAGTAAGACAGAAAGGAATGAATAGATTAAGATAGCAGATACTTTTTTATTATTATTTAAAATTTTCAA
>NW_017100137.1:891945-905940 GCF_001263275.1 Habropoda laboriosa | reverse complement strand
TAAATATATTTCGTTTTTAAAAATGTAAATACTAAAAAATGTTAAAAAATATTTTAAAGTAAAACGTCAGAAAATAAGTGACGTGCATACTTCATATTACATCACCACGTCGCCATTGCACAACCCACAATCTTGTATTACCATGATCGAACGGCACAAACGTGTTGCAGAATTTGGCGCATTGTTCAAACGATGCAATTTCATATCGCGAGTAACTTGGTACACGGTTAGAAAAGGCAATTAAACGGATGTTTGTGCAAATTTTCCTCGGCGTTCTTGTATTAATATCCTTAATGCTGAATTAATGTACCACAAGCATGGTTGCAGGAGCAAAATGTGCAAAGTATTATCGCACCGCATAAATCCCCTTGAAAAAGTGAGGAATATATTTTTCCATGCAGAATGCAACGTGAATGCGTTATGAGTTGTAAGATTTAAAAAAACAGTATTTTAACCCTTTGCACTCCGAGCATTTTTTGATAAGATTAACAGTGAAACTTCTGGAAAGCCAAAGTTTTGTCTTGAAGAAAAAGGATTTTTAATGTTTGCGAATTTATTTATTTGTATTTCTTGTGTTAATTCGCATTATTTTGATAATATAAAAGTCTGAATTGTACATTTCTCCAAAGTAAATACGCGTGTCGTCATAAAAGCGCCATTGGAGTGCAAAGGGTTAATTCCGTGAGAGAAGTTTGAAATTCCTAGTGTATGGCAGCGTTCATGGAAGTAAGTATAGATGTAAAATCCAGTTTACGACAGAATCTCCATGACGAGAATTCTAAATCGTGCCTTTCCGTTTCGATATAAATTTTTCAACCGTGTTTCGTTACACTTGTTATCTCGCTTCAGGATAACACATTGTCGTACCTATGTGAAAAAATCAAATGCTACGTAGAAAAACAAATAGGAAAAGAAATATACAGATAAAGATATGTAGAGTAATTTAAAGAGCACAAGATAATCTTGATCTCTCATAAAAGAGAATTATTTTCAACGTTTCTTTTTATAGCAACATATTCTTCATCTGATATTAACGAACTTCTGTTTGGGTCACTTTTTCATCAAACTAACGGAAATAACTTAAATGTCATAGCAATTGACTTATAAACCACCTTATACATCTACAAAAGATTAATAACTGTTTATAAAAAGATCTTCGATAAAGCAGAGATATGTACGCTACCATTCATAAGTATTAGAACATCTATTACATTCGTACAGAAACTATTATACGATTTAACCCTTAACTACAGGCATCTGTCTTTAGACTGTCACAGACGTATAGTCCCTCAAACTACTATGGCAATTTTGTAAAAATAAAATCTGAAATCTAAACACACGTGTTTGTTAAGGTCTCTTGCAATGTTTTATGGAAACAGTGTATAATGTTACATAAAAAATTGAGATTTTTTTTTTTTTATAGAGATAGTGTACCATCTGCTATCAATCGAAGCCTCCAAAATTCTCCACATACAAGCAGTTGTAATAGCGAAATAAAAACTCAGACTAAATTACATTTCTTCTACATATTTAGTACCACATATCACATAGTTGTATCACGAGATTCCAGGCTGAATAATTTTGCAACGACTGTTTAGGCTTGCTTCATATTCAGTAAGTGCCCTGATACTTATGAACGAGAGTGTAGATCCTGACAACGAAAAACTGTATCGCCGAATAAAGTAGCAGGAAATACACCATTACACCTAATCGAACTTAATAAATTAATTCTTATTTTAAAATTTTTATGCTCTTATCTTATTTTTATACATGTACATCTTTCACCTGACACATCTATTGACTTATTTCGTTTTTTCTAGCTAGTCACCTGTTTACTTATTTTATCCAAACTTTACTGCATTGCATTTAATTGTTGCTCTGGTGTTTATTTAATTATTTCAACTATCTTCCATAACCTATGGAACTGAACGTTGGGCAGCAATTAAATGCGATTCTAAGGTAGTCCATGATTGATATCATGAGTAAGGTAGATATACAAGTATGGAGACCATGAAGAAATGTTCGACACAAATGTTAAAATAAAAAGAAGGAAATACACTATTAAAATCACTTCGTATTCCAACAAATCATGCAAACCCATACGAGTCGAAATCTCCAAGTGGTCCATGATTGATATCACGAGTAAGATAGATAGACATACAAGTATGGAGACCATGAAGAAATGTTCGACACAAATGTCCAAAAAAAAAGAAAAAAGGGAAATACACTATTAAAATTACTTCCAATTCTGTAAGAGTGTGGTCGAGGGAGCGTTGGGACTCGCGCTGGTTCATGACCCGCAGACCGAGAGGAGCGGAGAAACCCAGTCCCAACGCGTTGACTAGGGTCAGGTAAGGACCCAGCCACGTACTCGCGCGACGCTGACTGCTCCGTGGAAATCGCCAACTTGTGCCAGGGTCAAGGCTCGTATATAAGGACGCGTTAAATAAGAATGGGAGAGATTGTATTGGAACGAATTAGGAAGCATGTCGACGTCAACGACAGACGGATGAATAAATGTAGTTTTCAAAATCAGTTTAAATAATCCTGACAAATATTATTTAGACCAAAAGCCCTTACAATTCCAACAAGTAGAAATCTCCAAGGTGCAAGATTATTTCAATGAATGTAACACGTCGCAAAAGTAGGCGAGCCTTTCTTCCGAACTACCCTATACGCTCCTCGATACCGCGATGACCCTATTTCAAAACGTGCCCCCTTTCGAACAGGCTGTAGTCCACGTCGTACACTTTTACACGTTAGCGTGAAACCGCGGTTATCGTCGACTAAAACATTCCTCACGCGAAGAACCTCCACCCCCCTTCCTCCTCTAACGACATATGCAAGGGAACAGTAGACCACGTGCAAGCGTCGCATGATCCAATTTGAATAATTTGAATAACTTGACACGCCAACGATCGACTCACGAATATTCGCCCCCCGAAACACCCGGCCAACCAGGCAAATTACTTAATGTACACCCTGCGCGACTCTTTTTTCGTGGAAAAAGATGGTCGCGAGTGATCGACAAGATAAACCGATATTGTGAGGAGTGTTAAATGTGAAAGCTTCCGTTGACGAGGATCTTTGATTAAATTTAGGCGGAATCGGATACATCGCTCCAGATTTCTCGGAAAGGATTTTCATCCTGTGCATGGCATGCTTAGGGACATTTAGGGTAACACGTGGTAATTACCCGGGTAATTGGAGCACGTAACGAAAGTACGTAAAGACGACGTGAATGGTTCATTTGTAAATATCAATTAAGCAATTTGGATTATTCTTGGTAGTGGTTAGATGGTATAGGAAACGATTTCTTTGATACGCCTATCACCGGTGACGTATGAAGATAAGTGTTTTCAGCAAAGCTAGGCAAAATACGTAGAACTCTACATACACTCCCGTCCGTAAGTATCCGGGCACCTAGCAAATTCAGGTAAAGAGCGTATTAACGATATAATAAGACAATTATTTCTTAACCTCTTCAGGGACACCGACACATACACTACCTGCCAATTTACATCGATATTGAATCTGCTACTAATTCTTCATAGATCTGAAATTGATGTTGTGGAGATCAATAGCACCTTACCTCATTTCGATTGATCATTTTTTCTGGAAATTTTCGTTCAACTTACAATACACGGTGATTCCAAACATTTGGCCGGTGGTGTATGTGTACCTTTAAATTTTCCGAAAATTCCAATATTTGCCATAGAGAAAATATGAAAAACATCAGAAAAATCTCCTAAGGAAAGTAGTTTAATTGCAATCGATTTGACATGAACATAAACGTAACTACATAAAAAATTAGATGAATATTTTCTAATTTTAAAGAAAATCGTCCCTGAAGAGGTTAAAAAAATTGATACTAATTGAAAGGTCTGTTATCATAGAACTATTTATATAATATAACAAACGTAAGAACAAATTCCCCACTTTCACACCACCACCAGACACACCCCAAACACACCGAAAAAACCAATCACCGCACACTTCCACCACCTACGACAGTTTCACACCACCAATCACAACACACACGTAGTTTATAAAATAGCGAACACCACACGACACGACGCACAATTTTCCGATCGGTAAGCTTAGGCATTTCGCGCTCTTCATTCACAAATACATAGTTTTAACAGCAAACTGTTGTGCGTTAATAGTCTATCTTCCGAGCACTACCTGAGTCCCCTAAATGGTCTGACTCAAAAAGAGGGACAATTATCGGTTTCGCAACAAGCACATCGCGATTCGTAACACTACAATAATCTTCCTCGCGAATGCAAGGTATAGTAGAAGTGTGAAATTAGGTAATTGATAGGTAAATTTATGCATCTACTATTTTTAACGTATAAATAGGGAAACGAGAAAACGTTGTAACTTCCAAGTTTCAAGGAGTATTAAATATGTGAAATTAGACGACAATTACTACATTTTCACAGTAATTGAAATGCTAAATCCTGTACCATTCGATGTGAGGGAAATGTCAAGCTTGGTGTAACAAACGCCAGCAGAAAATTTGTAACGGTCGATAATCAGCGAAAGGTCAACTTCGTTTGAATGTTCCATGAGAAGAACAAACGGCAGCAAGTTTCCTAAAACGTGAATTGCCAACTCTAATGGCCATTGTGACGTGCAAATAACATCGTAAATGTTACTCGTGATAATATCATCTGTGAAATGTTCATTTACTTAACAATAAACCAGTAGCTTAATTTTTAATTAAGTGACTTAACAATGAGCCAGTAACTTAGTTTTCTAATTAAATACCAATGTAATAAACAGGGTGTCATTTTTTTTCAATGAACACGGTGGACTATCTCGGAAAGAACTGAAGCTATTGAAAAAATGCTCTTAGAAAAATTGTTCGGTACGATGAGAGGCGTAATGTGGTACAATTTTTTCGCGAGTGAAGTAGTGAAGAAGATTTTAACATCATCGCATAATCATAATATTATATATGTGTCCGGTTAAAAACGAGACCCTGTACACCTTAACATCTCTCAACATGATTCCCGTATATTACTACAATAAATTACGTTTTGTCGTGAACCCGGAGAGACAGAATTCAGATACTTTGGTGACTGATTTCGTTATTACTTTTACACAAATACGAAGATCGGGAATCGGAGTGTAATTGCTAAACAGCAACCTTTGTCTGCTGGAAAATGCGTGCGCGGGGGTTGACATAACGTCGGTAAAAGTTACTATTGCGAGGGTGTAGCTATCAGAGGTTTGATTGGTTATTGAGAGGCTAGAGGTGGTAGTTTCGGAGAGTTCAGTATTTTAGGAAGGGTGTAATTTACGATAGAGGTCCTTGAGGCCCACGGACTACTTAATTCTCGTGTTTTTGGCTAACAGTAAGTCGCGTACCGACGTCCGGGAGGGTCTGAGAATTCGAAAGGAAACAAATTCTGGGGAAAGAAGAGAATTTTTCCAGAAAAGTTTGCGGAGAAGTTATCGTTACTCGATAACACAATGGAATAAACATTCTGTAACGCCACAGCCGCTTCTCCAACCCGTACACATCCTCCTCACAGTTGTTGTCTACTGCCATCACTTGCTGGTCAAATATCAATCAGGACACTGACCCTCGTATATTTTCCACTGTACATAAGGTATCCCATCTCCCGAATGAAAAAGTCGCTCTATCAATGCGGCTTAATTTATGGCCGTGTTTCGTTGAACGAGAGAAAGAAGTGTGTCGATATTCTTCTGGGGTGAAAATGAAAGGAGTAGGATTGAAGAAATGAACGAGCCCTTTCACCTTTTCTATACGCGATACAGTGAGACGATCATTAATCTCTTACAAAAGGAAAAAATACCGATGTTCGAAGTGATAAGGGCTGAAGTAAAAAAGGATTACTTTTTTCCTTTCTCATACAAAAAGCAGTAAGTCATCGAGAAATTTTGTGTGCCATTAGCAAAGTTGCCGGATAAGGAAAATGTTTCTACGTTATTTTCTATTCTCACGGTGGGTGTTTTTCAATCAAATTTTTGGTTACATGGTAAATGCTGCGGAAAAGCGGCGAATTGAATTACAGATTTCTATGTATGCACACTTGGTAAGTGATGCAGCCAGGATATTGATCAGACTGAAGGGATGCAGGTCGGTATATAACACGCCATCTATGCGAGGAAGATCCAAGTTTCTGAGAAGTGTAATAGATCTTTATAAACAAAGACGCGCTTATCGATCCTGGCGCATATCAATACGCTTAAATCATTTTTTTTAAATAATTCACACTTTAATTATATTTAAGCGAAACGAAATATTCTCTATTCATTTTATTTCGTTCAATTTTGCGGTAGTTCTTAAACACTTGTGAATTCTCCTGAATGTTTTAGTGATTTATTACCAATTTATTAACTACTAAGGCATTTATATTTACTAATTTCATTTCACTTATTTCAGTTCATTCTTTATTCATTTTACTTCGTTTAATTTCAGTCCTTAAATTCTCCTGAATTTTTTAGTAATTTAGCACCAACGTATAAATTACTAAAGTATCTAGTTTATTAATATTATCGATGCACACTTGCTACAAGTGACTGGGTCCGTAAAAATATTTGAGAACGATATGCAGAAGTTTGAAATTAATATTACTTAAGCATGCAATTACAAAAGGATGAAAATCGACATTGTTGAAAAATTGTTTGAAAATATAGTCGTAGAGCTAACTATGAAGCAAACTAGATCGAAATTAAAGATAGAAGTGAATGTGTAAATTTGTTGGTGCATTTCTCATTCGTTAAGACGAACAGTTTCCAACGCAACCTTCGCTGAAACGCAAGTTGGCCACTTCGAACACGTATCAATTTTTATTAGCCCAATCTAGCATTACTCGAATAGATAGTACGCACAACCTATCGTTATACAAACTTTTAATGTCGTACTATAACTGTAACTTCCACTCCTGTAACTCCCTCAAGGAGTATTATCGCAAAATTCGCTAAAGTCTCGAGTGAGAACTAATGTTACCCTACACTGTGAGAAATATCAAAGCCATATTTTTTTTACCAATTATTAAAAGACAAAATGAACGTGTATTTTTAAGTGCTTCCTATAACCCACACTCTTATATTAAAGAATGTTACTAGTCAACGTTCCAAATATTTAAATTACTCTACGCTATGAGAAGCGAATGAAACTCTATGTTCTCATTAATTACTGAAAACAAGAGTGCACCCTAAAGATAGGTGAAGTTCGAGAATTTTTTTCACAGGTAACTGCTAAATGAAAATTTTCAATTTTTCCAGAGGATATAAACGTAACTTTCAGCTTTTTCTCCAAGTTTTGAAAAGTAGAAATTTTACAAAATGGAGGAGTTATTGCGAAACTTCCTCTGCTGGAACACCGACTGCTGGCCATTGTCGCCAGCAAGGATTGGAAGGTGTGAAATAACAAATTTTTCTAATTTATAAATAAAACTGTATTACCTGCAATGTGGTATACAATTTTTTCAATATCTCAATTATTTAATTTTTTAGAAACGTTTAAAGTTGATTCTTTTTGGTAAAAAGAAGTTTTTCCTCTTCAAACTGCCGCCATTTCTATAATAATTACAATTTTTCGAAAATCTTAAGCTACATTGTAGATGATTCATTTTTATTCATAAAATCAGAAAGAATGTTTTATTTCACACGTTCCAATTCTTGCCAGCAATCGATGTTCCAACAGAAGAGATTTCGCAATAACTCCTCCATTTTGTAACATTTCTACTTTTAAAAAATTCGAGAACAAAGCTGAAAGTTACGTTTATATCCTCTGAAAAAATTGAAATTTTTCATTTAGTAGTTACCTAAAAAAAAAAATTCCCAAGCTTTATCTACTGTTAGACACCTAAGGATGGTGAACCCCTTCAATTTTGCTCGAAGCATTGTATCTTCACGTCTGTATTTAATCGTGTATTTATAAAAACAGAAAAGCGGAGAATATATGTCTCTCCCGAGAAGCGTTTGAATCTTTGAGAAAAACACCGTATCCGGGGTATTTATTAACTGACAATAAAGACTGATGCGGTACCTTTCGCGGAAGACAATATAAAAAGCTGGACCAATGCGTGGTTAATCCGCCATTGATATATCGCCGCGCTAGACAGCATCCAAACGAAGCTGCTTAAAACACGGTATTCAGTTATTTACCGGTACACATTTATACGGTGTCTACAGGCATAAATACTTCACAGTCAATCGATAAATAAGGGAATCTTCGTGTCGAGGCGAACGTTTGATTCATCGCGGAATACTCACGATCGATATTTCTAGTAGAACGTACACCGCGGGTAGAACAACTTTGCAAAATAATTCATGAATTTTATCTTCCTATTTCAATTTTTCATTCAATTCAAGCGGGCAGGTACTACGATGATTTTGGTAACGTAAATTTGTATTCCATTAAATCACTAAGAAACTTGTTCAAAATTCCTTTAAGTTCGCGTAATTGATCGTCCATTACAACCTTGTTTCACCGTTACTCTACTCTAAAATATTGAACCCATTTTAACCGTTTCAATTTTTAATTCGATTCTACCGTGAAGTATCGCGGTTTCGCTGATAAACCTGCTTTTCTAATAAATCTTCGACGAACTTGTAATTTCTTTAACCTCGACACGTTTCATCGTTGATCGCGAATTTAAAGGTAACGAAATAATTGCTTCGCGTTTTCGCTATTCCAAAATATCGCATTTTTTTTGGAATTGTTTCACCTTTTCCTACTCTAAAATGGTCGCCCCTTCGTAACTGTTTCACGTTTCCCTACTCCGAGATGTCGCATCTTTGAAACGTTGGATACACTCGATATTCCTAGCTACGAGTGTAAAGAACATCCGAAATGCAAACGTAGTCTCATACCGTAGCATGAGCCATCAATGAAACAAATAACGTTACGGAAAGCATATCGGGGGCAGCAAACAAACATAAGCATAAAACGTTTCTATGTACTCACACAGAGAAATGGTATACGAAGCACTTCCAGCCGGTGGGACGCTCCAGGAAGTTGTAAACTTGACCCTGGAAGGTCGCTTTTCCAGCACGCCGATGTTCCTTCACGTGATAACGACCCTCCCATGTGTTACGATCGCCGCCGGTACTAGCGCCCAACAGTAATCGTGGATCGACACCTGAACATTCGTGAGGCTCTGATCAATATTCCGTACGATGATAAGGATACGGAAATTTCAAGATGCTCCGATAGATTCCGAACGGTATTACATATGAAAACGATAAGGGAAAATGAGAAGATGCGGATTAGGGGCTAGAGTATACAAGTGCTGTGAAAGTGTTTCGGACAAGATTGAATATTTTTCGTAATATTAGATCATCTGGAAAATTTCCACAGTTCTAAATCGTTCATTTTGAAAAAAAGCATAATTCTTATTTCTATTCTTCGACATAAAAATATGTTCCATTCTCGTTCCTATCTAGCCTCACCACTGTAAAATATAGTAAAATATGGACTTATTCACGTAGAATTTCTCATCTTAAGAAGAAGATATAGTTACGACTAAGGAAATATTTTCACTCTAATGTACCGCGAGTGATACATACTTACGTTACCATCCGAATGGCTGCTGCTGTATTTCCGGGAGAAGAGAATCAACGTTCCTCACGACGAAAAACAGATTCATCGTCTCGTAAAAATCTTTTACCCAAACATCATCGAAGAAATCTTTCCGTTCTAATAAATCTCTCAGAAGAGGATCTTGTAGACTTTAAAAGGTGTTAAAACAAAGATGTTTAGATTCTTAGAAAGTACAACTTCGACAATTACCACGCCAAAGATAACAATATAATTCCCTCTATCTTCCTAAATATCTGCTGAAATCCAGCGGAAGATCAGATTAACGTTGTCAAGCTAAATAGAGGCGCCTCTATATCGGAACATGCGAAATAAATATTACATTAGAAAATCGACCTTCAATGTCAGAACACTTGCTAAATATTTAAAGAAGAATGTTGCTAAAATACTCGACTTAAAGGTCAAACGTCCTGAAAACCCTAAAATTCACGTTCAATTCCGCGTTACAACGAAGTTTATCCGTGAAAAGTGCGAAAGAAAAATCATATCGACTTTTAGTGTCAGACGTAATCACGAATAATTGCAAATTCTTGATAATTTTCGCAGATATTCAACACTGGAATAAATAGTAAGATCAAAGCAAAGGAACACCTACACGTCGTTCCAACACTTTTGTATTCATATCTACTATATGTATACAGATCGCATTATGTAATGTAATCACATAAACAGTTTACCGATTGTCGAAGCCTCAAATGTTTTACGAAGCTGCTATAAACCCAACGTCGTGAAGCCCGCGTATGAAAGAGTAACATGTTCATTGCAATCAAATCTCTATGATAAATCACTACTACGATACAATCTAAACGTTTACTATGACGTGCAGTATACAAAGTGAGGCAGGACGCGTGGTACAACCGATCATTCTACGTGTAAAAATAAAGCGAAAGTAAAAAATAAAATTTGTTTATAAGAAGCTTGGTTTTCGAGAAAATTGAATTCAAAGATTCTATGCAAACTGTTGCTTCTGCTCACACTTTTATGTTGATAAATAGCGGTAATGTGTAAATGGTGTAAATCTTGTGCAGCTCAAAGGAAAAATTATATTGGCTTTCGAGCAATTAAAGCGTCGAAGCACCGTGGCATCGGTCCACGAGCCTCTAATTGGAAAAGCAAGAATTTGTATCCGTGACAAAGGACGTCACTTTCACAGTTCGTTCGGTAATGCGCATGTGAAGCAACAAAATCGTTAATAAACGTATTATTAGTACAAACATGAGGCCCGAAGATAGTCAAGTGCACGCGTACTCGATAGATACTCGATTTTCGTGAAAAAGAGGCTTCAAACGAGCAAACTTTATTCTTTATTTTCGTGTGATTGTGTCACACATCCTCCTCGCCCTGTGTAACAAAAGTTGCTAGAACCTGAGTTTAATAATTTACTGTGATTAAATAGGAAACGCGATAATTTGTACCTTGATACATTTGTTCAAAATAAGTCCAATATCTAAAGTGTTTAAAATTAAAAGAAAACTATCACTATGTAAATTGAATACTTTAGAATCTGTCTGGGAACTTTTATTACATGCTGCACTTCTTTTTTATCGACCACACAGAGATTTCGAAATCTCTACAGTCTCTATTTAAAAATCTTAATTTCTTCGTTTCTTTTTTTAATTCTCAGATTTGGTGAAATATCATTTGAATAAGATTCATGTTGGAATACTTATCTTTGAAAAATTCTTGCTTCGAATACTAGAGTTCCTATAATACTTCCTCTGCTTCGAGCTGCTGTTATTATTATTCCCATCGTTCTCACAGCTGATCATAAAAATCCCCCTATTCACCGAACGACACTGCATAATCGTGCCGGAAATTGAGGTCCATTGAAGAGCACGTTACTATTGCACACTAACGAAAACTGGGTTTTGGCAATTTAGCACCTAGCACATTTAGGCTGTTTTCGAGACTACCCGCGTTATATTCAATAAAATTGTTTCCTCACTGAATAAACATACACGAATACAATTTTTACATTCGTATCGACACATATATTTTGAAAGAAGGGAGTCGGAAATTCTTGAAATCTAATAAATAACATTCTATCACGATTCATATGCTAAATTATTTCGAATGTTCACGAGGATTATATTTGTGTAAATTTAGATTTCATCAAAGGTAAATCAATTTTTATTCTTCTACCACAGACCAAATGCAAAGTTACTTCAATATTTAACAAGAAACACACGGTTGATAACGAACATAACAATTCGATTTTCGACAAAAGTATATAAAATATAAAAATAAGTTTTGATCATTCTATCACAATTGAAATGCAAATTTACTCGGAATTTTTACAAACGACATCCTTTGCTACGAAACGAATATAACTCAATTTAAACAAAAAAATAGATTACTTTTTATTGAATATTCCGAACGAAGTTGTGTGCTCTATCAAATAAAGTTAATTCGACGGGACAAAAATTGGTGAAACGTCCGAAATAAAATTCGCGGAGCGGACAAGCGCGACTCGTTCGATGAGCACGTTTTTATCAACCATTCTTTCGCGTGAAACTGCCGAGAAAGCCACACCATGCTGAACGTGAACCGCGTGTTGTAAGTAATCCAATTATTCGGCGAGTAAATATCGGCCACACATGGATTTCAAGCTGGCAGAAACAATCTGATGCGGAATTAAAACGTGTCACCCACAAGGAAATCCGATATTCCAAGAGCATATCCCTAATTACAGATGTCTCAGACCCACGTCGAACGATTTCGAGCAATTTCTTTTGTTATGTCGATTCGATCTAGCGATCATAGTTATATACACTGCCGTTCATAAGTAATAGATCACCTATTATGTTCGTACAGAAAGTATTACATGATTTAAATCACATTTCTTCATCAAAGTTAGTATCATATCGTCATCTTAACACATTCGCAGCCGTTGACGTGAATAAGCTTTTTTTCACGCAGGCTGTGCCTCCAAATTTTCCAGGTACAGCTTATGCATTCAACGGACAATGTGTGCAGATATTTCAGGTATTTTTTTAGCAATCCGGTTTTGTAATTTATTCAAAGCGATAATGAAATCGAATGAGTTACACAAGAAGAATCTATTCGTCTCTCCTCTACCCAAACTGACGCCTTTCGGTTCCGACCAGAGAGACAATGTGAGAGATATTACTGTACTGCTAGACTTGTCTACTTTTGCCTTCCAGAGGCATGGAATTTCTCCTCTCCAGCATTGGTAAGCTCAGTGCTGGAGAGAAGGGACCAGTGATGTGCCACGCCCTCCTTCTGCAAAACAGTTATGCCGCAGAAAGAGGCCGCGAAGCGAGTGCGCAAGGTAAGCGACGCATGGAGGCTGACACGGGGGAGTGGCCACCGGAGGGGTGGGTTAAGTGCACGCCCACCGGCTGGACCACCTCCACTGTTATGATAAAGGCCGGGAGGAGGGGGAGGGGCCTTAGTCGTCCTATGACGCCGCCGCCAACAATAAGGTATTGCGGATCTACATTCCCCTTAATCAGGGAAAGGAGGCCCGTGAGGACCGCAGATGGCTGGGTGGGGAGCCCAGCCAACATTGCACGCGGTCCCCGAGATGGGGCGGAGGGAAGCGCAACTCACCTGCTCTATTGGTGTTAGGAGAACAAGGGAGTGGCAGTTTTAAGCCCCTCCCTTCGGTCGAACGGAGGGGAGGAAGGGTATCTATGTAAGATTTCCCCCATGTAAAAAAAAAAACTTGTCTACTTTTAGTATACCATCGTTGCGAGGAAAGTACGACTTCTGATACTACGAAGATTAGAAAAGGAAGTGCACCGAAAAACAGGTAAATTTAATTACTGCTTTTTTTTTAGAATTTAGAATGGAGTATGAATTATCTAGTGATAGTATTAAGATGACGATATGTTAGTAAAAATACATGTGTTCCTTATACTACGATATGCCAAAATGAATAACTGTTTTTTGGGGGATTTTAATCATTGCATAATGACTGACTCAATAAGTGCCCTAATACTTATGAACAGGAGTGTATATCAATTCAATATAGTATTAATTGGATGTATATCGTGACACAATATGGAATAATACACGTCGTGTCGATATAATTGCGTCGATATCTATTGCAGTGAACCGTGGTGAACCTATCAGAGATGACAGTTAGTTCCTTGTATGTGTTTTCCCTTTGTATCTTTGAATCTTCCCATGAAGACTTATTTTCAGCAATGTACAGAAGCGTCTGGTCATACGTATTTTTCGCACGTTTTATAAAGTGAATTTTAACTATAAGAAAACTTGAACACATTACTAATTTAATTATATGAAGTTTTACTCAGAATGATACGAGAAATCCTGTTGATCCAAAAAAATGGAAATTTTTGTATCTTAACAAACGTTATTGAAAAGAACAGAAATTGAAGTAGATACTCATGAAGCAACATTTTATGAAATCTTATCACCCTTAT
>NW_017100137.1:880685-891841 GCF_001263275.1 Habropoda laboriosa | reverse complement strand
ACCCTTATAATTTATAAAAAATAAAATAAAATATACAAGTGATGTGAATGGAAAACAAGCAAAGATGCATTTATTAGATTGTTTCATCCGCCTTTGATCTAGGGCTTTACAGAATTTTTCCTCACCCAACCCGCTTACCAACCAAACTGTAACCAAGACCTAACTCCTAAAACGCTTCCGTTGACAGGATATGACATCATCTACCCTTCCATTACGAACTGAACGTAAGCCGATCCTCGGTCGTCAATATTTAAGCTGTGCACACGCGCGCGCGCGGGTACCCAAAAAATCGTAACTTCATATCGAATTTCACGTGGTACATTCTGGTCGAATTTCAAAAAAAGAAAAATAGAGGTTTCAACAGTAGAGACAACATTGAAGAAATAAAAATATTTAGAAAAAACGAGTGCGCCTTTGTCATCTTATATCGAAATCTCTGTCACTTTAAATAATTCGAGAGAATGTTATTTACGAAAGTAGTGTGCCAGAGGAATAATATGGTAGCAGTAATATTTATAATTTATAATTTATCACAAATGGTTAAATGCATAGTGCGTATAAAATGTAATAATATAAGGGGAATAATTTCTTTGCACACAGAAATATAGCAGAGACCTGAAAATCAGTTTGATATTTTTTCAACGAAATGTTTAGTTCTTTTATGGGAAACTTTGACAGAAAAGTGAATTTTGAGAATGTAAATAGTTATTGTAAGATATGATTATTTTCAAACTTAGTCGACGCTTAATTTCTAAGTGAATTCCTTCGAATTGATTGACATAAACTTCCTTATAACAATCAAGCATCTCGTGATAAGTTAATAATAAGTATAATATTTGAAGAAACCTTAAAAGGAAATTTAAACAGCTTATTACATGGTCAACATTTCGAACATGTTTCATAATATAAGTAATAACATTATGGACGAAGTCAAATCCTTGAGAAACCGAGAGTTTTAGAATAAATATGTAACAGAATAAAAAGTGTGAAAATTAAGAATGGAACTGAGCTTCCTTAAGAAAATATGAGCCGATGTGCAAAATACCTATAATTCTCTACATTAATGCTATTACAGTTAAATCATTTGTTTATTGTTATTTTGTAACAGATAGCGAAGAAACGAGGATAATAAAAAGAATTAATTATATAAATTTTAACATAAACTACATTTCTTCTCTCTTTGTTTCCTCTTCATTTTACTCACCTTTATAATTTTAAAAGGACTACAAATTTTTAATGGATCTCTCTTACCATGTACTCCTATTTTACAAGTAATTTAACGAGCTACATAGCATGCATTTTTAATCAAGAATTAATGAGATTCTACCACGGATCTTAGAGGTATACACATGCTAACTTTACCAAACTTCATTTAATGTAATAAAAATTAACAAAAATTACGAAATTCATTTGCTATTTATTTTCAAATTTGATTATAATTGTCGTACTTTCAAAAAAATTCTAGAAATCAATGTTTCAATACCAAAAATAAATTTAAAAAAATAGTTGATCGATATTCGTGTAATAGAAATAAAAACAAAGAAGAAAGGAACGAAACAAATAGGACAAAAACTGTTGGTAATACACAAAAAGTTTGCAAAATTGACAAAAATAAAAGGAACATCGACAAGTATTAATACACGACATAAGCACAAATATGTTAAACACAAAATTTAACATACACGATTACACATTTCCAGTTCATGAAAGGTTTCATTCCATTAGACCTAAGATTTCGTTCATTAACTCCACAGCTATTGTTCATTCTCTCAACGCAACTTCATCACAACGGAGGCAAGTAAACACCGTAAGGACGACACATCGTATGCAACATGTTAGTGCATTAACCACTTGGGTACTTCTGGCAAGTCCAACTCATGCATTCCTCATTTCAAAGTATGCACAGTGACTTATTTCGCGAATTAGTATCACAAAATAAATAAAACTCTGATAATATTATCTTACTTTATCGACCCGTTAACGCTAATTACCAATTTCTTGTGAAAGTGGTGAAATTCCATTTTTCTTTAAGTCGAGATATTTAAGGAATAGCATTTCTGGTGGTTCAAAAATACTGATAAAATCTACCAATACCTGTCTACGTTTATATTTAACAGATAAATGTAAAGTATTTTTCTTTGTACTAACATATAGCAAATGTTACATTTCTAAATAAAATAACGCAAATATTACTTATTTACTACTTTCTCTGTTAAAATTGTACGACACAAAGTAAATTTTAGTGAAATACAGGAAGACTTTTGCCTGACAAGGAAACATCCCGAAGTGATAATCACAGGTATTGATGAAATTTTGGTACACATATAGTATTTCTCAAAAAAATATTAGACATATGCTTTTTCTAGAAGTGAAAATCGCCCTCAAAGATGAGGAGAATATACATAATTGGTCAAAATTATGTATCATTTTTTATTTTTCAAATTTGTCACTGAAAAATACAAAATTCGTCAATTTACACTATTCCTCTATTTCTAATAATTTTCCAGATATTATAACAAATATTTTTATTAACCCCCATCTTTGAGGGCGATATAAAAAAACACGTGTCAAATATTTTTTCGAGAGCTACTATACAGATAGCAAAGTTTCCTAAAAATCTGTGATTATCACTTCGGGATGTTCACCTTGTGTGTGTGTTTCTGTCGTTATAACTCTTGTGTGTTAAGAGACGTCGAGCAACATTAAATTGAATCCGTAGAAAAGACACCTTGGAACGAAACCGGTACCCAAGTGGTCAAAGAAAGAAGAAACAGTAACCATTAATAGCCTCACCTCCGCTAAAGGTATCATTGTTGTCGGACTGCAGTGTAGCACTGGTGTCGGATAAGGGCGACGGAGTTGGCCTTAAATCCGACGGTGGTTCCAATCTCAGTAAATCACTTCCGCCATCTCCACCGCCCCCATTTCCTTTCCCGACCTGTACAATCGTCACATTCAGAGGTCCCCGGTTACCTGTCGTAAAACAGAGAAACCGCAATGAGCACCGACACCAAAAATACCAACGGTGCAATGCTGCTTGTGTACCGACTACCTGCTACACGCTTTCGGTTTAATTCGTCGACGAAGATATGTACCGTGTTTACGACCGACCAACCAATGAGAACGATTCAAGCAGCGTTCGTTACTATGTACTGTGGAAAAAAGGAAATCGTGACACCTCGTACGTGTTTTTTTTTTTCATTTACGGACGAGTCACTTCCTGTAATGTAGACAGGGACTAGATACTTTTCTGTTGCGAGATTAATTGTCACCTGCGTGTTAACCGTCGGCCGACAAAGCTGGGTCATCTGTGACCCGTATTATTCACGTGTGTAAAAAGTTCATGGGACGTGCAAAAACTTTGTCCACCTGAAATATTTCTGTTATTTATAATAATATGGAAAAATGTTTTCACGTGAGTGGAGACGTAGAAGAGATTTCAAATAAACTCTATTTTATTTTAAATGACAGTGATAAGTACTGTTGCGGCGATTCCAGTATGCTATCATTAAAGATCGTTCAATAATAAGAAATGTATATAAGATTCATACAGCGATTCCAATGAATTTCTCAAACTTTATATTTAAGTTTTAAAAAAATAGTAAAAGATTTAGAATGGTAGTTTAAGTACAATAAGTATTCAATAACTTTTCACAGTCTTGATCATTTTTAGGGTAGTCTAAATTCACACATTCACTGATCTTTGCATTTCTTAATAATAAATTGAATTACAAGTACTACCCAACTACGTTTAGAATATTCCACTAAATACAATTAATTTAATAAATGATAAAAAAGCATCGCACGAGTGAAAAATATTAAACTATAACTAACGTTATAACAAGATAACTACATAAAAGAAAGCAACGATTATAGTTTCCTTCAGAATTATCATATTTACCTAATCACCTAAGTCAATCCAAACACACTGAATTAAGGAATCATAATCATAGCGTATCATGACTCATCGATTCGATCGACAAATATCAGATTATCATTATTCAAAGAAATAGGATTATGATCATCGGAATAGACGATGGGTTTCTCGGGAACGGTACTAAGTGGTAATTAACCTTCGTTTTACCCAAGCTCGAGTAAGCTGTGCCAAAGTTAGACCCATTTAACTCTTAATCTTCCTCAATTTCTAATCTGACATATCTTCGAGAAAATACCGTGCATGAATTAAAGTAGCTATGTAAAAGGTTCTCTACAAATGGAAACAATTATCTAACGCCTTACAGGAGCATTAAACTGTAATATGTACCAAGACTGTAAGGCAACCTGTTAATACTTCACGAACTGTTAAGTAACCCTAGTGGTCTGAGACTCGCATACATGTTCGTCGTTATTTATTCATACGCAATACTAAGACCGTTGATTCTCGCTACGTTCGAACCCAATACAAACCGAACAGCGCGAAAATATTTAATTAGCTTAATCGTGGGAATAGCGTACTAAAGTGAAATTTGCAATTGGTAGAAGACAAGTAGCGAAAGATAAAGATTTTCATTCATGAACTACATTTCCTACAATTTCAATGTCAACCTCTATTTAAAATGCAACAATTTATAATCCCACAATCGAGTTCAGTCATTAATGAGTTCCGTGCAAATTAGGACAGGCTGCCTTGGTTCGGATTCCGAGCTCGCGTATCGTTGATCACCTAGTCGAATCCTGGCCAAACTCGGACCAGATTGGAACAACTTCGGTAAAATAAACGCTATTTCGTGGAAATTTTTTATCGTAATTGTACAGAGTCGTCGTAGATCTTCAAATGTATCTATTATTGAAATTTAGGATTGCGAGAGATTCTTTATATTTGCAAAAACTGAAAGCATTAGGTGTACGATTTAATTCGATGCCTTCTTTCGCAAACTTGAATGTTTATTTACAAAATACCCAACAGAATTGTAATTTACATTATCTTCGATGACTTTCTTCCATTAAAAACTACGGCGACGTTCGGTGGATAAAGTCGTCAAGGCTTTGCGAACAAAGGCAGTGAATTAATTTCTGCACTCAATATTATAGTCAATTTACAAACTTTCTATAATGGATCCTCATACGTACTTATTAATTTTCGAAATTTTTAATACGAAATAGTTTTTAAATCCGTGATAATTAAAGTCATGACAGAATTATAAACTTCTCTATAGTTGTAATGGAGCATCGGGCGTGCGATAATTAACTTTCAAAACTTTGAACGCAGAAAATTCTTTAAATTCGAGAACACTAAAACTACAGAATATTATAATGAAAGTATAAATTTTCGCAGAGCTCTAATGGATCCTTAAGTACATAACTACATATTGATTTTTAAAATGTTCAATCAAAATAGTCCTCGAATCTGCAGAGATTGAAGCTACAAGATATTATATTAGTATTACGTTATTCTGAAAGTTCCCGCGGTTTTAAGCCGCGCATTTCGAAAGAAAAACATAACTCCACTGAAATTAAACATTTCTATTGAAACTAATTCCCGTAATATTCGATACACTTTTGTCAAAGTATTAAAAATCCGAATTGATTAACGAACTTGGTTATTCTACTAATTAATATAAGATGTCTAACTCTAGTTACTAAACTGACAAAATGATACTAATTTTACCGAAGAAATTTAGTCCTAATACTTCCGAACATCAATGTACGTCAATTAATTGCTTCAGTATCTACTAGATTAAATTTAACACATCTTTCTATAAATAGAAATCTATCCGTGCAGGATGCGTCCTAAATTGAAACTTCATCCAACTTCTGGACAGATTACTACGATCGTGATAGATTCATCTTTGTATACCTATTATCTCCCGGTTAAACTCATCAGTTCTACGTAGTAAATGGTTCACGACATAATAGACTTTAATAGACTAGATAAACGGGGACAAATAACAGACTATCAAGATTCTCTATTTTCGAATACGTATCTACCTGGTTCCCTGAGCTCGACAAAACACCTGTGCTTATTGACAGATGGTAAATAAAGAGAAATCATATCGGAGAGGATAAACAAATCGTCGTACTTTAATCATTCATTTATTCTATCGCTTCTATTTATTCTACGATATAACCTTAATTCTCGTCGATTTAGGTCAGTTGAACCTTCGCTACGCTACGTCTCCTCCTTTCGCTACTGGAACCCTTTACCAGCAGCGAACAACGTCGGAATCGTCGCGTTATTGACGAAAAAAGAAGAGAAAAAAACAGCGTCAAAGGAATTAGGTATTCAGATCACAGGGAGCACGCGATTATTTTTGCTTTCGAGCGTGCTTCATTATTCGTCCTATTTTATTATCCTTCGAAACGGCTGTGAACCGCGCCGGAGGTTGCGCGATAAACGCTGGAAGCATCGGATCCTTATCGCGTCCGGCATGTATAATTTAACTGAGAATGCAACGGATGTTATAATTTCACTGGGAATGTCACGCTTCCGAGTGTATCCTATACGTAATAAACGAAGACGGTAAAATGTTACGACTCGAACAGTCCTCGTAAAGCTCAGCCTTTCGTAGCCGAACGAGAAATTATAGTATCTGGCACGGTGCACAGTGAAGACCGTTTGATTTTCATGAAAATTCAACGCAGTTCCGGATACAACTAACGAAATTCGTCGTTAAATACGTCATAAATTCTGAATGATCGTTGTCGTGATGATAAAGCCGAGTTTCACCGTAAAGCGGCAGTAGAATCTATTATACATTCGCGAGAACGTTTCGTGTATCATCTGATTCGAATGTATTCGCGGAGTATTTCTTTACTTAACTTTTGTTTTGCTCGATTTTTGAGGAGAACCTTTAACCATATGCCAACCTTTACACGAACACGAGCCGAGGAATTTTGCGTGTGAATAAATTGTTAGAAAAGAACTATTTGAAAAATTAAGTACATCTTTTCATTCAGTTTAGTATCAGAAAATCCTATTCTTGTAAACACAGCTCTGATAAAAATAACTACATCTAATTTTAATTTAGTTTCATTTATTTCATTCGAATTATACTAAACCCTTTGATGCAAAAAAGGAGTTAACGAGGGAAGCTTAAGAAATAAACGGATCAGAGTCTGAATATAAAAAAATATACAATAGTGATAGTTTAAAAGTAAATAAAATCAACGACACTACGGATAAATTGTTACATCGGAATATCTTTTACACGGCTGACGGAAAGTAACTGAAATTTTAACCGAGAGAATTGAATGAGAGTTTGATCGGCTTGGAATTTCGAAAGCTGGATGTACTTCCAGTTCGATAAGCAAAGTTCTGAAAGTTTCGTTCAGCTAGAAACGCACGTACTTGATTGGAAAAATTTTGTACTTTATGCGAGATGAAAAAAGGCTTTGAACCTACAAGTTTTCACGGAATTTCTATAACCTGTACTTTGTCTGTCTACCAATAAAACAAACTTCTAAATTTTACAAATAGTGAACTGCTATAAAAATTGTTTAAATCTCTAACTTTAGAAATAATCTAAGAACACATTAAAATTATAACTAAAATTATAAAAAAATAACTGCTTTCTTACTATCCGAATAAACGTATTTATATTATAATAAAAAGTAATTGTCGTAAAACTCATCTATAATTTCATATGAAATACAGTGCAACTGGAAAATTTTTCAAAACACTATTACACGAATTTGCAAAAATAATCTTAATGGAAATCCAAACGCGGTTCACTTTGTACCTCAGCGATCGCATAATCCTATTTTTATCCACTTTTATTCTTCTGCAACTAATTATTTCGCTGCTGTTGACACATTTTCAACCTGCCAATTCGAAGCAATGCTGTTGCAACTAATTAAATTGAAATTGTAGTGGATAAAGGCAAAGGTGCACAATAAATCAGCCTCGGTGAATAAAACAATTCACGAGTACTTTTTGATTGCTCGTTTACCATATGAAATATAATTAGCAAATGAGCAAGCTTGTTATATTTTACAAGCACACTTCAATATCAATTATTTCCTCTTGTAGATCAGTTTCAAGGAATATCTTTTATAAGAAAACCATGCTGATCAACAGATTAACCCTCGTACGACGAATGCAGGGTCATTTTGGCTCAGATTACGTTTGACACAGAAAATACACCTATTTTACGTATCAAATGTAAACAAACAAGAAAAATATAAAATATATACAGTTGAAAGTGTACACATTTATACACAATTCCTTCTTGAAACCCGTGCAGAATAGAAATTTTGCTATGGGTCAAAATGACCCTGCATTCGTCTCCCGTCTATAACCATCATCCGAGGGTTAAAAGACGCGAAAGCTCAAAGGCAAGTTTACAGGATACAGCTTAACAAAGAGAAATCTCACCTGTTCTGGAGGGTGGAAGTAGCAATCCCTGAACCTCCTCGAGGGGCATCGCCTGTCCGTGATGATCTCGATAAGGTCGATGAGGTCGATCTTTCATACCTCCTCGAGAACGCGCCAACCGCGTTCGTTTTTGCTATTTTCCAGATCGAATAAGAGCGGTGAAGTTCGTTATCAGAGACTGGGGTCGAGACCAAGCTCAGGATCGGGTCCAGGAGACTGGGTGAGTCCTGAGGGACTCCTGACGATGACGACGGACGGTGGTAGAGCGTCATCGCCCCGCCGTCGTCCCTAAGACCATGCCCAGCTGACAAAGAATCTCGAATCGAACAGCCTGCACTGAGATACTCCGACAAATTCCGCCTTCCTTCACTCTGAAAGCAAAGAAAGATACGATTCGTTAAGTAGTCAAATTCTATTTATTTATTTATTTATTTATACGGGAAAAATTCCCATTAGATTACACACAAATAGTTAAAACATTACAGGTAACACAAGAAATACTAACCGACGCAAATTCAAAATGAGAAATTTACAAGACTCTGTGTTATGAAGGAGTGAGTAGAAACAATGAAAATTCGCAGTTTCACAAATTCGATGTATAGGGTCCGTGTTCGGAAAATTTGATGAGTATCTTTGAGGCAAGAAATTCTATGCGACGGATTAAAAATGCTTTTAAAATTGACAAACTCTTGTCAGTGTACTAGACTAATGTACACTACTGTGTACACAATGCGTACAGGGTGGACCAAGAACTATCACCTTGAATATCTCCGGAACTACGAAAGTAAGAACAACGTGTTATACGAACAAGTAAGTAAGAACACGTAACAACGTGTTATAATTTTTTATTTATTTGTTAACAGCAGCCCCTGAGAAGAACACAAAGATCTATAATATAAAGTAAGTCAAGGTCACAGAGGCACATGTGCCTCGATAAATTCTGACGTTATTAAAAGAGCAACTGAGTCAGCAATAGCAATGCAATCAGCCTTCTATGACCTTGACTGATGTGTTATTTTTGTACTCATCTTAAGAGCTGCTATCAACAAATAAATAAAAAAGAACATGGCGTATCGTTAAAAAACACAAGGATGACTTTCACACCCCTTCAGCGACTTCACTCGTCAAAGAATCGTTATGACCATACACGATGGCTCCTTTTATAGCAAACAAGTTTCATTTGGAAAATTTTCAAGGTGGTAATTCTTACTGGCCCACCCTGTATTTGAGAAGAGAAATTAGTAATTTGAGGTATTTCTTAAAATATGTTTCATTGTCAGATCTATCGAAACGAAGAAAATTGTTAAATTAACAAATGATCCCAAATTTTTAATCGATATCTTATTATACAGGGTGTTCGCGTTATTGTTAGCCAATGTTCCTTATGTAAATGAAAAAAATGAGAAAGGAAAAAGTTTTACAGTGTTTTGTAACTAATATAATAGCGCATATCAACTTTTTGTGTTTGCAATAATTTTGGAAAAATATGTAGTGCCATATATTCTTGCATGTGATAAGAAAGCGGCTGTCAGACGAATTTAGCCATTTGCGACACAGTGACTTTCAAAGTTATACAAAATCAGGTATCTCGAAATTTCGAGAAGCCTGCAAAAATAATCCTTATTTCTTGGTTAAACTATAATCGTGCATTTTAGCAAACCTGTTACTTAAATTTTACCACCTACTATTCAAATAAGTTCCAGTAGAATTACTATTCAAGACACTTCCAGTAGAATTATCCGTCAATCTCTCTTCATTCGAAGTGGTCGAAAAAATTTATTCGTAAGAATCATGTTAACAGAAAATCACCTAATTCAATTTTCCATTGTATCATGGCCATCGATCATTTACACAATTACAGTATATTCTCCACAAGTGTCAGACCGCAAGGAAGCTAAATCTGACACTCGTAGAGTCAGGGACTACGTTTTCGAGCCTCGCGCCCGCTTTTGTAGTTTGCCGAACGTAGACAAGGACAGCGAATAAAAGATAAGCATGAAACGTGAGTCGCGGCAACCAAGCGATTTATATATCAACTTTTTTAATTTTACGTTTTTTTATCCCAAAATATTTCTTAACATATTGCTGAGATTTTTCTGATGAATATGACATAAAACACGACATAATTTGAACAACATTTACTTATTAACACGTTCACTGTCACGCCAGATTTACAGGTTGCTGTCAGGCGGCCACAAGAAAATACATTTTAAGCATAGGATTATAGTATTATGCTTTATAATGTTTCTTTTTTCAGTTGAAAATAATGTCTAGCTAGTTTTGACGTTCAAAATTTTTAGTTGACAACATTAATTTTATTTTAATTATTCTAAACATTTGAGTGATGACCACCATGGCCATATCGAGGAAATAATCTAATGTTAATACTTATTGAGTGATTAATTTAATTTCATAATATATCGCTTTGGATGAATTACAAAAACAAATTGCTAAGAAATTACATTAAATACCTGTACACATTATCCGTCGAATGTAGAGGGAGAGCAATCGTTTGGTTGCCAATTGTTTATCACATAGAGTCGGCCTACCTCCACGTAAAAAAAAAAAAAAAAGGAACGGTCGATTCCACAAGTGTCAGTAAAATGTAGGGTCGACTCGACAAGTGTCAGTAAAATGTAGGGTCGATAGCAGCAGAAAAGCTACTAAACAATTAGAATGAAATGTAACGATAGAAATTATTGCAATAATGCGCAATGCAATTGAAAAATTGAAAGAATCAAAAGAAAAAACGCGAATTCATATCTCTTTCGATTCTAGAATATAAGAAAATTTGAATAAAATACGCGACGAGAATTGAGGAGAAGCATAAGTTAAACGCGTA
>NW_017100137.1:871444-877061 GCF_001263275.1 Habropoda laboriosa | reverse complement strand
AGCTTCATTCCTAGTTCGTTTATTATTGAATATTTTGACGCGTTTAACTTATGCTTCTCCCCTATTCTCGTCGAGCATTTTATTCAAATTTTCTTATATTCTAGAATCGAAAAAGATACGAATTCGCGTTTTTTCTTTTGATTCTTTCAATTTTTCAATTGCATTACGCATTATTGCAATAATTTCTATCCTTACATTTAATTCTAATTGTTTTTGCTTTTGTCTAATTGTAATTTATAATTCATCAATTTTAATTACACACTTTCCAGCTACCGATTAATACGCAATTTGTCGTTACGCATTTAACAACCGCACCGGGGTCGATTTTAATTATAAATTTTCAAAGTTGAATTAACTTCGAAAATCCATGTAATTACAGGGAAGAAAATAACGAAAAAGATTACTCGTCGGTTTCATCGCAGAAATCGAGTGATCGACTAATCAGGAAGTTGATTAAAAATCAATTTATATCGTGCAGCTTATCCATAAGTCGATATTTCAGATTCAATTATATCATCGTATGGTAAATACTGTAATTACCTCAAGCATAAATCATTCGCTTAGCAAGTAGAACGACGTTTCATAAAATTCGAAACTTTGTGTAATAGAATGTAAAAAATATATTTACTTTATACAATATGGTACTTATAAAAATTCCACTATTTTACGAAAACATATTCCATCGTTTCATTTTACCGAAAGCTCGTTCGAAGTTGCATTATCGATAGTACTCGATAAATGATGGCCAAGCTAATGGAACTTTCTAAATCATTCATTCCTCCCATCGAAAAAGAAAAATTAATGGCAGAAATTGTCGTTGAAAATTGTTTTTTTAAATATATGTAATAGTAGAAAAAAATTCGAGAGATAACTTACAAACGATAATGTAAACATTTTATTTCTTCGTTTTCGTTTAAAAATGAAACCTTTTGTAGTAATAATTTTACACGTCTTACATGCATCTTCAAACGCAACTTTCGTGATTACTCGAAGCACTACAGTCGTTTTTTACAATCAAACCAATTTAGCTCAGTTATTGATTATTGTTGGATAAAAATTGTTTCTTATGGGTTGACGTAACTATAGTCGTCGAGACGTCGATTGCGTTGTCCTCTGAACTTATTAACTCTACAAACAATTTGAGAACAATTTCTCGATCGTTAGTGGCATTATCAATTAACAACGTGACTTACCGCGCACAATTTTCTGTCCCCAATTTTCTTTAATCTTTTGCTCTTTTTTACACTTTTGTTACGCCGATCTAATACAAAGTTGATCTATGCAAAGAAATCTGTGATATTGAACTAATTAATTTTTACTGTTACAAAAGTCACAGGTTTTATTTCAATTTTGCCAAGCTTTTTTAAAGTAACGAAGCTACGAATAAAAATTTCGGAAGAATAGAAACATTAACACTTTTAAATTATTTCCTTTTTGAAAAGAAAATTCTGTGGTAATAATAGTATGAATTCTGGACAGTACAAATCACTCTACACTATCGCTCGTGTGTGTCAAAAGTGACACAGCTCGAAATAATTTAAACCTCTGTGAATTAGAAAAATCTCAAAATCGTTACAACTTAAAAAAGGGGAATTTCCAAGAGCTAAGAATCGAAAATTACAAAAATATCATTTGATCGTCGTTTCCAAGAGTCTTTTATTTTTGCCAATATTATTTATTTAGTAAATAATTTTTTCATTATCCCACAAACAGTTCTTCGCTCTTCCTGAAAAACATACCTTTTTTGATTTGTGTCATTTTCTGAAATACATGTGCCATACAATATAAGATGAAATATGCACATGCAATCATAAAGGATCAAGTATTATAATTATACAAGAATGAGAAAAATTCTTCGAATAAGCTAGAAGTGTAATTCCTACAGTAGTATCTATTATTTACCATTACTTTTTCTCAAAATTTTACCCACCTCTGATGGTAAGTTACACTCTACCAAACTTTTTCTACTTCTTTCATTCTGAATATGTTTATATCAAAATAGGATTAACTTTATCATATGACAGGTAAAATATAGATACAATTTTCTTGTAGAAGAGAAACAGAATGTACTTTCGTATGGTGAAATGTATGTGTATTGAGAATTGATTTAAAGCGTCATATTTCTCGTGGAAAATAGTAAAACTTGTTTCTTACATTTGTTCCATATATCTACACTATCGGCCAAATATTTGAAATCACTGTGCATTGCAAGTTGCACAAAAATTCCCCCAAAAAGTTAGCATTTATAATAATTTTTCAACGAATTTTTTATCATTCAAATCAATCGAAATGAGGTAAAGTGCTATTGATCTCCATAATATCAATTTCAAATCAATAAAGAATTAGTAGCATATTCAATGTTAATATAAATTGGCAGGTGATTCCAAACTTTCGGCCGGTAGTGTATATACCTACTTGATACGATGCAAGAAAAACGCTGAATATAAGCAATAAAGCGAACACCATATGAAACACCTTCACATATGCACGAATCGTATCAATAACCAACAGCATAAATCACCACGGTGACAGAATTCTTTCTTGTTTCGCAATTTCATATTAACCCTTTGCGATCGGTGCCGCCATAGTGGCGGCATTTCAATTTTGTTCTAGAAATCGGTGTCGCCGCTATGGCGGCATGATCTTTGTTTTGTCAAGTATCATACTTTGGAAAATTACAAAAATTAAAACGTTTTATTTTTATGCACTATAACTAGTATGTATTAAACAAAATGTATCAGTTTCAAAATATTCTGTTTTTCAATATCCTTATATATATAATAAATAAACTATGCAAAAATAACTTTGAAAATTTAAATTTGCTTCGACTAGCTGATAGTCCAACCAGAGAAATGTGCCGATCGCAAAGGGTTAAACGATATATTCGAAGAGTCCAACGTTGAATATGATATGTAAAAGTAAATAGAAAAACGTAAATTGTATGAATATAAATAAATAAACACGAAAAACGTGAATTATGCACGTCAGTGTTATATTCACACTTATATCTTAAGAAAAATATGAATTATGTGTTTACCGGAATAAGAAGCCGAGAACAGAAATTCTTTCTGCGTACAAAGTTAAAGTTCAGAATGAAAATTCGTTTTCTATATACATAAGTTCGTACGAAGAAAGGACAGAAAATATCAATTACTTATTTATTGAAATTCAAAAATTAAAATTAAGATTTCTTTTCTGTAATTTCTAAAAAAAAACTTTCATTTTACTTTTAGTTCTACTTTCGACGACATATCTGAATGAAAAAATTCACGGACAAGATTTAAGTTCAATATTTTATTATTTACACCCAATTGTCCACAAAATTCCATCAATTTCGAATCGATGTTGAAATTAGATAGGACGTAATTTCACGGATCGTCCCGCACCTCGTTGAAACCAATCTATGAGCTTACGGTTTAGGTATTCTATTTCCACCCTCGTACATTGTTAATATTACGTCGACCTTCTAAAGAATGAGATGGCGATCCATAATAAACTCCGTCAGTTTAAAGGCAGATTCGAGTTGCCTAACATTTTAATCCAGCTGTATCCTATCAATTTTAGAATTGACGCAAGACTACACGTATAATGTTTGCAAGTTACGTGTACAGATAAATTATTGCCAACTCGAAGTTACTCAAACGCATCGATTTCGAGAGTATTAAGGAGTCTCTCCAAGAGAGCAGTTAATCTTGATGATTAATGAAGTAAATTACAAATTAAATTCATCTTGCGCGAGATTTACATGTTTTGCTCAGGGGACCGCAAGAAATTTTTCATTATTTTAAGCATAAGATTATATTATGCTTTGTTACTATTTTTTTTTAATTCAAAATAATGTCTAGTTAGCTATGATGTTCGAAATTTTTAGTTGACGACACTCGTTTTATTTTAATTAACATTTGAGGCACTCCGGTCACAGGTGACCAACGTGGTAGTCAACGGGTTGACGAATTATTATATATGATTATAGATGCTGTGAGGGGTGGACATCAATTGAAGGCGTTTAATACTATATTTGAAAACATATTTTAAGGAAACTGATCTGTCTGTCCTCGGAAGGTGCAGAAAAACTGTTGAAATCTCGCGTCTCCACGGAGTACATAGTCGGTAAAGTCGCATGTTGCTATGATCTTGGTAACAATGCCGCCAGTAGGCACATCAAAGGTATGCCGACTCACACCATACATCCTTACAGTGTGAAGTTATTAAATATGCGAGATTGGGGCCTTCATACTCATCGCTAGGAGCAATAATAACGAGAAAATTCCTAAGACGTTTAAAAAAAGGTAAAAGTTTGGGAACTTTTTTTGCAGATAACTACTAAATGAAAGTTTCAATTTTTTCAGAGGATCTAAATTTTTAAAAAGTAAAAAAAGAACCTAACCATTTAAAAAAATAGAGATGATCTTGAAATCTCTTCTATGCCTCCATCCGCGTAAAAAGTATTTACATCACATTATGTCCCCCTCCATATTATTGTAAATAACGGAATTCCAGGTGAAGAAAATTTTTGCTTCACCCTGTATGTTCCATGAACATTCTACGCACGATAAATAATGCGAGTTACAAATGACCAAGCTTCGTCGATCGACATTTAAAAAAATCATTTCTCCATAGCAAAACCTGAATCCTATTTCCCAATACAAAGCAAAAGAAATTCTTTCAAACAATTATCATTCAATTCCAATCAAATACTACCAATATTGTCACAATAAAAACACTAAAAAATTATATCAATAACAACAAAAATACATAAGAACATTAGAATATTAAAAAAATCTAATTTCCCAATACAAAACAAAAGAAATCCTCCTCTAAAAGAATTATCATTCAATTCCAATCAAATACTACCCCAATATTGACACCCCAAAAAAAAAAAAAAAAAAAACACTAAAAAATTATGTGAATAATAACAACAAACGTTTATACGATAAAAATCAACACTTAATAAATTGTAATCCTTGAACCATAAGCTTTAATCCTCTATAGGAATCGACGTAGCAGTACCCCGATATCCCCGTCTATAGACACGTGGTCATCGATCCAGAGACGCGTACACCCGCCAGTGTTTGCTCATGGTACATATTACGTGCGTGTGAAATAGATAGATGGAAAACGTGTCTCGGTTAGTAGGTCTAGTTCAGCAGAATTATATGGCGAATCGCGATGCTATAGACATGCAAGCTTGTTCGTGTCTCCTAAACCGGTAGTGACCTTATCGTTACACGTGATATCTTTTTTTTTCTTTTCCACCCTGTCTATTCCCTGTTCAGCAGAGCCGTTTCGATGCTGCTTTGTAAAAAGAGAGAAAGAGAAAACTAGAGCCTGAACAATTTTTCCAACAACGTACAAGAACACGCCTCAAGAACACGAGCTCTCCCTGGTTTTTTTCCGTTTCCCCTTTTGCCACGTTAACGACAAACCAAGCATTAGCGTGATATCGCGATGTTTCTATTGTGCAACACCGTTTTTGCTTACATGTTTGAACGACGGCAACGGGGAACGGTGATGCACGAAGGAATTTTACAATTTTTACCGTGTGAGTAATGAAACTAACAAGTAGAAACTTTCAGGTATATATATATATATATGTATATTCTTTTTAAAAAGAAAA